>NC_089754.1:50677270-50909770 GCF_040412425.1 Macrobrachium rosenbergii
CCATGCTTTTAATAAGTGATGGTGGAAATAAGCTAAAAGAACGGTGGCGCAAGAACCATGCCTTTAAGAAAAATATTAATAAAAACATTATATGACAGATATCGAAATAACGCTTTTGAAAACATACTGAAGATAAGTATTAATGAACTCTAAAATGACATATATCGAAACAATGCTAATACTAAAAAGAGAATGAAGATAATATAAACAGAAACAACAATAAAAAAAACAACAATATTATATCAGACCAACAGTCAAAGTGACTATTTTTAGGATTGAGGAAATATGAAACGAACTAGAAGATCGATGTAGCAAGAAAAATGGTTTCAGGAAATAACGCTGTTAGAAATAATGACGATGATATCAACAGAAAGCATAATTAGAACAACGGCAATAAAGATATAATTAGAACAACGGCAATAAAGATATAATCAGACCAACAGTCAAAATGACAGATATATTAATGACTGCGAGGACATTTAGTACATATTGATCAGGTTATTCTGAGAACAGTATCGTCATTGTTATGGCCATATTACTCATACATATATCGCTTGTATCGTTATTATTCTTATACCAAAAATGACATTATAGAAGTGATTATAAGTTTATTCGACATTTCAACGCTACCTATGAGACCCCAGAAACCCACAGAACTGGGTTGGCTTGGAGTGGTTCTGGTTCAAGCGGCAGTGGATCACATGAAGGCCTGAGAGACAATAGAGGTCTTTGTATGTCAAGCAGCAAAATTATACAGTTAGTGGATTTATTACAAAACGCATTGAAATAATTTTGGTAATACTGGATTCAAAAGAAAGGATTTAATATTAACATTTATGGTTATAATAAGGGTCTTATCGTTTTGTGATTTAATTGAATAATTTCTAATACATTTATTTACTAATCATCTATACGTTCCACTTCAGTAGATTTGTAATGAATTATCTATTTGTGATTTGATATCAGATGTTAGTTTGAAATCAAATTTATATCAGTATTAAGCAACAATCAATTGTAGTTCCTTTGTAACCGAACAATTTCTCCTTTTTCATTAGATGGCGATTAATTTCCAGCGTCCGTGATTATTGATTAATTAACTTTTTGTAAGATAATTATATTAGTCTTGTTCTTACTAGTAATAAAAACGTCGTTTTACGTGATGGCAAAGTCGTTGGTTGATTAAGCTTAAATGTCACGAACTTGGACATTTTGTCTCACTGCGATGCTCAGTTTTTCATTATTCTAATCTTATTCCCTTTCTGCCTTGAATGAAAACGAAGTAAACTAATATATATATATATATATATATATATATATATATATATATATATATATATATATATATATATATATATATATACATATACATATACGTGTGTGTGTGTATGTATATATATAAGCCTATATATGCGTGTGTATTATTCTAAATATTTCCTTGACAAAAAGGAGTGAATAAAAGCTATGACAGAAAAACAGGTTTTTCATTGTTTACAATCCGGAATGTCACAATTACCGGATATCACTGCGCCATCCACATTGATATTTAATTTTTTTTTATATATATATATATATATATATATATATATATATATATATATATATATATATATATTCATTTATGCTTATTTTAGACTTGGGACTGAAATCCAGTCTCTCTCTCTCTTTCTCTCTCTGTTTAACCGCGTTGGAACAACAGCCGAAGCAGCAGTTATTGCATATGCACCTGCAGCATATCTCTCTCTCTCTCTCTCTCTCTCTCTCTCTCTCTCTCTCTCTCTCTCTCTCTCTCTCGCCGCTTCTGAAACAGCCGCAGCAGTTCCAGCAGTTAATGGACGATGCACCTGTGATTCTTTCGGGTGGGTGGCCGGGCCAAAAGACTCTGGGCCGGCGCTTTTTCGGCGGCGAGTGTTATGCCGGATTGGGGGAATAGGCCGCCTCACGACCAAGAGCTGATTATGCTGAGGTAAGGAGGAGGAGGAGGAGTGAGAGGTGGATGGGGGGAGGGGTAGGGGGAGGAGGAGGAGGAGGAGAAGAGGGGGATAAAAGCCAGGTAGCCACTCCAGGTAAGAGATACTCGACAACACAACAATTACCGGCTTCAATTAAGGCTTCGCTCTGTTGTTCGCCGGTCAAGCTAGGAGCAGTTATTTTATAAACTGTTATTACACCTACCCTACCTTCCTCCTTCTTCTTCTCCCTCTCCCCTCTCCTCCTCCTCCTCCTCCTCCTACTTTTCCGCGTATGTATTTATGCATATGAACGCGTGTGTCACTCTTGGGAGCGATTGCCCGCACGTGTTCGCTTTGCTGCGATTCCGAAGGTTACAGTAGTCGCTGCGATGGACATACGATGGCCATTTGCGCAGTTCTGGGTGCCTGAGTCAGGCTGCAGCTTTGACAGTTCTTTGTTAGATAATTGTTTGTAAATGTGGGCGTTTACTGCTCCATATGCACAAACACAGACACACTAATATATATATATATATATATATATATATATATATATATATATATATATATATATGTGTGTGTATGTATATATATATACACATATATATATATATTAATGTGAAGAACAGTTAAAATTACGTTCACTGCAATAGTATATATTTACGTTTTACATCTATATTTCGTTTTCAAAGAACAGTTAAAAATTACAGTTTCCCATAAAGTACATATTTAGTTTTATATATATATTTCGTTTTCAAATATATAAATATATATATATATATATATATATATATATATATATATATAATATATAATATATATATATATATATATGTATATATATATATATATATATATATATATATATATATATATATATATATATATATATATGCAGATGAACTTAATATATTTCCATAAATAATAATTTTACTTCGTCAATAAACTTTTGTGGATTCTCGACGTTTGATAGTAGTATTTTACTTTCCTGTTGTGGACAAAATTAATAAAACGGATGTGTAAGAAGGAAATAATAATAATAATCAAATTAATCAACCTGAGCAATGTTGCTTGCGTGGTCTAATAGCAATTACGTGATATCATGAGTAATTTTCTTCGTTCTAATATATTTTCATTTATTTTTTCTTTGTTTTGTTATATTTCTCCAACCACACTACCTGTTAAATAACATTTCTCTGGTGGTTATAATAATAATAAAAATAAAAGTAACAATAATATTTATAATTATAATAATATTGATAAGGAGAATGGAGAAATTACTCGACAGCTGTCGTTTTATATATATTTTTATATATATTTACACATACATCCTTGTGGATTTAGTCACCAGCAATAATAATAATAATAATACCCAATTTATTACTTTTATTGTTATTCATTGCATGAAAGACAACAACAGCACTTGCAATGTTTGTTCCAGTATTGCCCAAATCCTCGGGGCATGACCTCAGCCGCACTTTCTCACGGATGTTCGTTCTTCCGGATCTGTGTCTGCAGACACGGCTCCTTCTAGACCAGTGGTTCTTAACCTTTTTCATCGTATGACCCACCCACCAAAACCCCCAGACTCTTCAGGTTATTACCGTAACCCCTATAACAAATTTTGAAATGGTGAACCTTGTGAAAAGGTAAGATAAAATAAAATGATAGGAAAGCCATGGGTTATTGAAAATGCCACGAACGAAAACTTTGAAAAAGCCCAACTGGTTCATCCAAATATATGAAAATAAATTATATTCTCCCGAACCCTTTATGAAACCCTGAGGAACCCCAAGCGACCCCTCAGGGGGCCACGACCCCCAGGTTAAGAACTGCCAATATGTAGCCACGGTCTAGAATCTAGACTATGGCTTCATACTGGTGAAATTTGCTATGACAGAAAATACGATTGCGCGGTTATCTTTAAGAATCTGCCATATTTGTGGGATTTTGTTGCAAATTCATTATTAATTTTTTGTCATCATTATTGTCATGTTTATAATCAGCACTGTCATTAGTGGTAGCAGCCTTTTTAGTATTAGGTTTTTTTCCAGTGAATTATAGGCCTACTTTCACCACTCAAAAAATGTTCCAAATATTTAAACATTTCTTTAGTCTTAATTTTCTTCTTCACTGACTTCTGGGAAGTGAATTTGCCAATCCAGAATTTTAGGCTGAACTTCGTGTTACTCATTTTGTATCACATTAGGATTAAAATGATCAATACAATTAATAAGTTCTCTGGTGTAAAAAAATTGAGGCCTTGCCCAGTTCTCAAAAAATCAGACTGAAAATTTAAAAACCTTTTGAAGTGTTTAGACTGCTAGCTCTTGAAAATACTGAAAGTATTAATATGTCTACGCAAAACTATCGAAGACTGAATTTGTTATTACATGAATAATAATAATAATAATAATAATAATAATAATAATAATAATAATAATAATAATAATAATGAAGCTGAAGAATCACTTTATAAAAAGTTCAAAATAAGCTTAAGAAGACTTAAGATAAAATACACATCTAAACTGGTTTTCTCGTAATAATAATAATAATAATAATAATAATAATAATAATAATAATAATAATAATAATAAAATGCTCAGGAAGGACTTCAGACAACGTGCAAAAGCTTCAGAACACCAACAGATTATATACATCTAAACTGGTTTTCTCCTAACTAGAATAATGATGATGATGATGAGCAATATGATGACTATAAATACCGGTAGTAGTTTCAAGAAAAAATAAACTAACAATAACGGACTTATTAAATATTTCTTATTTATTCTAAAAAGTAGTTACAACAAAAAAACTGTCATTTTACCCATTCCCTACATCAATCCCATCGCCTCCCATTCAGCAAACTATAACCTCTCTCACTGGCCAAAATTCAAATTCCCTCTAGCCAATCCTTTCCTGCATCCGGGACGAGAGAGAGATCCTACGTTTCCTCCGGGTGCCACGGCGCGGAGCCGCTGCTCTCTCGGCGAGACCAGGAGACAACCGAGGCTGACTTGTGTCTCTTTATGGGAGCTTTGTCGTTTAGTTTTAAAACGGTTTATTTCACGTTGTTTTTCTTTACGTAGGTTTCTTGGTGGTCTTCTAAGAGCTGCTTAATATTTTCGTTTAATTTTAGCTGAATATTTGACCTCGTTTTCATTTGAATAGGTTTCTTGGTGGTCTTCTAAAATCTTCATCATCTTTTCGTTTAATTTTAGCTAAATATTTAACCTCGTTTTCATTTGCATAGGTTTCTTGGTGGTCTTCTAAAACCTGCTTAATTTTTTCGTTTATATTTATCTAAATACTTGACCTGGTTTTCGTTTGGATACATTTCTTGGTGACCTAAAACCGGCTTAATTTTTCGTCTAATTTTAGCTAAATATTTGACCTGGTTTTCGTTTGGCATAGGTTTCATGGTGGTCTTCTAAAAGCTGCATAAGTTTTCGTCTAATTTTAGCTAAATATTTGGCCTGGTTTTCATTTGCATAGGGTTTCTTGGTGGTCTTCTAAAATCATCTTCATTTTTTCGTTTAGTTTTACCTAAATATTTGACCTTGTTTTCATTTGCATGGATTTCTGTGAAAATCTTTATTTTTTTATTTGTTTCTTTTTAGCGCATAACTACTTTGAGTTATTGCAAACTTATAGCTCCAATAAGGATTTTAATATATTTTGTTTTGTTTTATAGATATATTTTTTTATTTATGTTTCTTGAGAGTGCATAAAAAATAGGTATGAAAAATTTCAGCTACTTCTAACTTCAATAAAGATTTCAGTATGTTCTATTTCTTTATTTTCTTCACAGAAATATTATTATATTCTTAACGGTTCGTGAAATTAAACTCAAGAAGGTACGTCACAGTATTAACTGTAATAGGGGAACCAAATAAGCGACCGAGTTATAGGAATGGTAATATTATACAATAACGCAAACACTTTGTGGAGAAATAATGATAATAATAATAATACCTTACAATAACGTGAAAACTGTTTAGAAATAATAATAATAGTAATATTTTACAATAACGCAAACACTTTGTAGAGAAATAATAATAATAATACCTTACAATAACGCGAACACTTTGTTTGGAAATAATAATAAAAATAATAATAATAATACCTTACAATAACGCGAACACTTTGTTTGGAAATAATAATAATAATAATAATAATAATAATAATAATGGTGATTACAGTGAATTTAATCATGTTCATTCTGCAGCAAGAAACCTTACTAAAGAGAAAGTTGTCCTTCAACCCCATTTGCGTCCGTCTTACACAAGTCTAGAATCTTGTGTATGGTGCAACATGCTACTACAGTTATCAGTTAATAAGGAAAATATTACTTAAGCATACTTTTACAAATAAATTATAATTAAATCACTTTGTATGAGTTCTATACAATTTTGGAAATTAACTATCAATATAAAAAAATTAATGGAAACCATTTATACATATAAATGTATTTCGAAAATAAAAGTAAGATAAACTTCGAAAGTTTGTCAACAGACGAACAATCTGTATTTTATATTACAACTGATTTTATTAACAGGGAAAATAAGGTTTTCTTTATCATTTTCAAGTTCTTTGTTAAATTCAGTTCTTGAGTTTATACTGACGTGTCTTTGATGATTTTCAAATTTAATCTTTAGGTGTTGAAAACAGAGAAATTAGGAAACAGAAAGTAAATAAACAGAAAACATTGATTTTCCTTTTACTTCTGTTAAGAAAATGAATTCTGGAAACCTTAAGAATTTATTCTATAATGATTGGTCATTCCTGATAAATTCCATGAATATTAAAACATAATGTTTGAGGTCTGTTTCATTGAAATAGTTAGAAAGGTGGAGTAAAATGCTTATAAGACTCAAAATAGTGTTGTTGTTATTATTATTATTATTATTACTCCTTCGTTTCAGAATTTTTCCAAGAAAATATATAGATCTTAAAAATGATTTTTAGATTTTAGGTTACCAAATTTAAACAAAGAAAGAAAACGGTAAATTGAAATCACCCTTGTCCTGTCACTAGATGTATTATTGGCCTTATCATAATATATTAATAGTAATAGTTATCACCTTCTAATTTTCATAATATCTATAGCTATTTTATGCTTCGCTTTAAAATTTCCCAAGATGTAACTACGTTCTCTACAGGAAGTTTGTATTTTATCATCAAATTTTAAACGAAAGAAAACACAAAGATGTGTATCCTTTTAAAGTTGTAAACCTTAAAAAAAATATTCTAAGTGTTAGGAAATTTTCAGAAATAATAAATAGGTCAATGTTAAAATGCTGAAGAAATCTTAGAACCCATTTATTTGAGATTGCCTTGAATTTTATTTTAAGCGAGCTGTGGTCACATGGATGGAAAATTGAACACCAAAAGAGGGGTAGGTTTTAATCTAGAGAATAGTAAAACATTCGCGTAGCATTTTCGAAAATTGATTCTAAAGTTTTTTTTTTTTTTTTTTTTTTTTTTTGTAGATGCGACTGAAACCTTGTGTCCCACTGGGATAACTAAATGTAACATTGGTGTTCGAACCTGCACTGGTCAAGCCAGGTATATTTCTTAAGTCTACACAGAAGTATCATATATATAATATATATATATATATATATATATATATATATATATGTTTATATGTATTTATATATATTTATATATAAATACAATATATATATATATATATATATATATATATATATATATATATATATATATATATATATTCTTTATGATATATATATACAACTAATTAGTCTATAAAGATATTGTCTTCCTCCTACCCTAATCTATTTCATTCTGCACTTTGTGACTAGAATGATTCTTTTGCTAAATTCTCTTTTCAAGTATTTATTCACCCACTTCATAAAAATTTGTCAAGAATAAAATCTCCAAAGTCATCTATGGCCACCTTGTGCAAACCTTTTCAATTTTATTTTTCCATCAAGCGAACAGACCGCAGAAACCTATATATATTGTAGGTTTGCTGATTTACGTTTTGAATCTTTTGTACTAATATTTTTTCACTTGTGGGCAGCCTTCTTTGAAAGTAGGCTTTACAAGTTAACAGGCTTTTAGGAGTTTGTTCTCCTCGTCTGTCGATTTTGAACATTATAATCATTACATAGATTTTATAAGGATATACAGTATATTTACACACTTGCATATACCAAATATTATAATGGAAGTGTATCTTGATTTAAAATATGCTTGACATGCAATGCATTGTGAGGCCGGCAAAATAGTTTTAAGACAAGAAGTTAATTTTAATCCCAGGTCCGAGTCTTTCAGCGGACGCTTCGGTTCCAAAGAACGTAGATCGGTCGTATTAGAAGTACTTGAGATATTTCTCATCCAGCGCCGAGATTAAACAAGTCCTGTTTTAACTTTTATCGATACTGCAAAATATTAAAACGTACCCTCAAGCTCCTAGAATACAATAATTTCACAGGTTTCGGCGGGCAGGAGTTTCTTTGTAAGGATCCATTACCTTTTGGAAATTAACGCTTAAGACTTTGTCTTTGGTATATAATGAGAGAAATTGGGTGATCTTGGTTGAATCCTGACCACCGTCCCAGCTCTCGACTCTCATTGGTCTGTGGCTCAAGGCTGTTTCTGAGTTAAGGGCGATGATTGGAGTAATAGTTTAATAACAGGAAAGTATTATGAAATCAAAATGGACAGAGGAAACGCAGAGAATGGCAGCTGGTACTCATGGATAACTGCAAAAAATCTTAAAGTAATGCTTAAGTTACCCCCAAATCTTGTATGAGGTATCCTCTGCTAAATATCGCTTGTATTTCCTGAGTACACGCCATCACCGATTTTTTCATTCCATACGTGGTCTAGACATTAGACAATTCAAATTTCAAACTATACCAATCCACAAAACTTCTGAAATAGTTTTAAGTAAAGCTGTATTTTGAAAAGGACGATTCTTGGTTATGTACAAAATTCTTTGTACAGCAATAATATTTATAAGTATTTTTTTTATTTTTATTTTTTCACTATACTTGACATTCATATAATAAAGATCTGCTCTTCGACAACGGCAGATAATAAAATAAACACGGCAATTTATTCGACAGGAATCTATTAATCTTTATTTCTGCTTTCCAAAATGCATATGCAGATTTTGCGTATTTGAATTTCACTCCTAAATTTTCGAGTGCACCTGTTAACGCATTTATATTTACACCGGCACATTAACATTTTAAGGCAGATTTTGCGACCAGGCTGCCGGCCTCATGCCCTTATACATGCATAAAAATCAATCAGATTATTAAATTACAACAGGACAAAAATAACACAACCACGTCATAGCAAATAATTATATTTACTGCACATATCAGAAGAAAAATATACATTTTGTAGCATCTTGTCATTTTCCTCCAATAAAATATACAGAATCTTTATTATAATACTAAACAGAAGCTGAGGTCAGCCCAACCTACGACTCACAGGGGAAATGTCATAGCACTGTTTACTTTCCCTCATTTGGTTCACACAAGGAAAGAGATTGATTTCTGCGTCCGTGTGACGCATGCGCAGATCGACTAGGATGTTGCAACGGAATGAAACGGGATAATTTTGAAACAACCCCTCATTTAAAGGGATTTAGGGTGGCGAAAAAATATATATTCCAAAAAATAAATGGCTAATAAATTGTACCCATGAACGTCTGCGTGTGGTAGACACGAGCATTTTCAAAATCCCTTTTCACTTACGGGGAGAAAAGTCTGAGTATATTAAAAATAGTTATGTGAAAGTGCCTGAACCAGCTTCTTTTTGATATGCCAATAAAAAAATACAATATAACTGTTTCTTAATGAAAGACTACGAGCACGTCAAACCGAGAGCGATCAACGCACAGCAGCTGCCGAGACATTTCATTTTATTTCCTCTTATTTTTACTTTTAAACGCCTTCTGCAGATGTTGGTCGCTAATCGCCCCAGCTAAGTGCGGCAGAAGCAAGTGGAACTCCGTATAATGACGTATACAAAAATAAACTTTGAAGACTAGTTCTGAACTGTTCCTAAATTCCACAAAAGGAGAAAAAAAAAGCTTGCAGCTTTGGTCTCTCAAATGCTAAAATCACCGAACTTTTTTTCTCTTTTTTTTTTTCAATTTCACTGTAAAAAAGAAAGAAATATCTAGTACACTTCTGTCCTATTTGCAATCGCAGGTCAAGTTTCTCGGAGAGAATTTCCAGTGGCTTCTGTCTCGGTGTCCTTAAAACTAGGTAAATGCAAGTTACAGTACCGGAAATGGGATTGTCTGTCTAGGGACCTGTTGTACAATATTGAGATCAATGCATGTACTCGCAAGGGAAGAGAAAGTACCTCCCTTCGCTGTAAAAATGAACAGTACAGAAAAATTCCATGTTGACAAATAATACATTAAAAAAAAAATTACGTAAGTGACCAAATGTTACAGCATGCAACAGGAATTTTTTTATGTAAAAAAAATAATCGTCAATCAGATACAATTTTCATGTATAAATGCATCTGAATGCTAACAGAGAGACAACAGGAATTTTTATGTACAGTGAATGTAACAAAATATCATTAAGCTAAAGTATTAAATTATATAATAAATAATGACTAGCCTATTAATGAATTTGCGCTCCTCATTGGCCACATTGCACAAATAACTGTGTATTTATTAGACGGAATTTACAAGGCCCGAAACTATAACGTGCCTCCGCCATTTCCTTGTAAATCAATTAAATAATTTCCTCCGAAGAGCATTCTCGCCGACAAACGGTAGACGTGAAATTACACACGTGATTTTTGCATTGACAGATAAATCGCATGAAATACCTACGAGTTCTCGTCGAAAAAATAGGAAGCTATTTACGCCATCTATTAATCGACAAATTGTTTACGTGCTAGTAAGGGAAATGTTTCCGTTAGTCTGTCAAATCATCTTCGGCACAAAGAGGAGCAGCTGAAAGACACGTATTTAATATACAATAAATGGCAACTCAATTGCAGTTGTGTCCGATTACATGGAATCATTTGCGAGGGGAAAATACACTAAGTTTCCTTCAGGGTAAAATTAAATACATGGAAAACAGAAAAGTCGTGTTTTAAATTAACAGCAAAGTCATGTGTTCATCGCGGTGCAAAAAAAAAAAAAAAAACTGCTTGAAATAAAATAAAATTAGCCAGTGTTATGTATTAAATTAATTCGACAAACCATGAAATTTGCATTTAAACAACTGAATGAGTCTTACCGTATTTTCCCTCTTTTTTTATTTTTAAATCTATCTTACGTATCCTTTACCTACGAATGAGTAAAAAGAATTAGATATAATTCAAATATATTAAAATTATTCTATAAATATCTATTGCCTGATACCTCTTACGACTTTTAGAAAAATCCTTTGAGCCTTAGGTTAGCGCAACGAAGGATTTCGTTGTGTGCGAAAGGCATTTGGAGGGATTTATGCATCCTACAAGGATATATGTATGTGTGTAGCAATACATGATAAGCAATGTATACATACATATATATATTTATATATTATATATACATACTGTATATACACATTTGTATTCACATACACAAGTTTCTTCTTTGTATTATATACATAACACAGTTGCACGTGTATTACAATACACCCTTGCATCTGTGTATTAACTATACAATACAGAACAGAAATAGAAATAAATTTACAGCAGAAAATGCCTTTCACTAAACAGGCCTCCCCAAGTCACTAGAATGTTACTAATTCTGAGAACAAGTCTAGAATATTACTAACTCTGAGAACAAGTGGAGCCTTTATAAAAAAAAAAATTATATATATAAGCACTGATGAAACAAAGAAGTCCACAAAATAACTGAATCTTAATTTTTGTTTTTTCCTCTATCTAAGCCTGAGACCATTGTAGCTGAAATACTTAAATGTCACTTGCCGTAACATTTACTACATATAGATTCCTACAGCGCGGTGAAAAGGTAGATTAATCTCTTATACAATGCATATTATTAGCCAGAAAAGACGCATAAACAGCTGCAGATTTGGGGGGGAAAAAGGAATTTGTTTACACTGAATTGTAATGGAAATATAAATGAATCAACATTGAATTGTAATGGGAATATAAATGAATCATCTCACTGTTTAGGCGTCCCACTTCGGGACAGAAGGACAAAGGCACGGTAAGGAACTAACATTAAATGAATGCACTTCAGTCACCTTTTTTTTTTTTTGCAACGTAAGCAGCTGGAACAAGTTCATCATATCTTACTTTTTTCTTTTTTTGGCTGAGTTTGAAGCGGGCGAGAATGTAAAATTAACCGGGAGGAATAATAAAGCTGATATCGAAACAGAAGGGGCGCGTAATCCCCGCCTTGAAGTACCTCTTATGCATAGAAAGCACCTTCTTGTAAGCTTCCGTTCTTCGAAGAGGGGGTAGCACTCACAAAACATGTAAACGTAACTTATACAGCACACTTCTAAGCACTTTTCAAGAGAAAGTCATTGGTAGCTTCTACAGTAGCACGCTGATCTGTGTTGCACTACAGCGTCTAGAAAATAATAACAAAGAAATGGAAGCGCGTTCGAGGCTTTTAAAACTGAAAAATGAAAATATCGATGGGAAATCGCACACAAAATATCAAAGCTCTTCATTTGATGGAAATTAAGATAAAAAAAATCAAATTTCTTTGTCAGCAGCTCATCTTTTTCTTCTCCATTCTCTCGCTAAGCTTCATTCCGTTCGCGTAGCTTCAAACCTGCTTCTCCTTCGTCGCCTTCGGTAGACCCGAAGACTTCCATTGGGATCATGGAGGAGGAGGGGAGAGAGGCGAGGGACTCTTTTTATAACTTGGAAGGTGACAGGGCCAATCTCTTCCTTGGAGTGGTGACTTCGGTTTCTACTCCTTCCTCGGTCTTGGAAGTGGAGTGGAGTCTCTTCCTTTGGCGTCCGTAAGCTGAAATAGAGACGTAAAGGAATAAATGAAAAGGGACTTCTAGTGGTGCGAATTTTAATAATAAAATGACAATGGAATACAATCATTATGAAGACATTTTCTGGAAAATAATAAAGGTGATTTAATGACCACAACAGAGACGCAAATAAATAAATAAAAAGGTACTTCTACTGAGGCGGTTTTTAATAAAAATGACAAAGAATACAATAATTATGAAGACATTTTCTGGAAAATAATAAAGGTGATTTAATGACCACAATAAAGACGAAAAGGAATCAATAAAAAAGTGACTTCTACTGTGGCGGTTTTTAATAAAGATGACAATGGAATACAATATTTCTTAAGAAATTTTCCGGAAAGTAATAAAGCAATGATAACAATGATAATGAACCAATATGTTTAAAATTCCAAGATAAAAATAATTCTGACAAGTAGAAACAGCTGTTTTTCTTTTTAATTTTATAGATGCAACACAAGTGTCCTCACCATAAAAGGTATTTCATGCCGAAGAAATAAACAGTAAGTTGATTCAAACTAAACATTACAAAAATGAAATAAAATACAACTGTAACCAGCTCCTTCCAACGAAGGCGTAAATCCAGATAAAAATATATGCACCAAAGAAAGGCAGATACAAACATACGCAACACGCTATATACGCCAAAATTCAGTTCTATTCAACACAAATGAAAATTATTTTTGAAGTAAATTTTGCATTTACAGCATTTGCATAATTTCTCGATGAGTTACGAAGACGATAACAATTTCCTCGTCATATTTATATCGCCGCTTCTCTTGCGTTTCTGATGAATACAGTAATCTGAACAGATAATACAGAATATGCTGTTTATTCATCTGAAAGTCAACTATCGTCGCTTAACATATCTCAAGAATATATAGAAGGAAACTATTTTGAATGAGAGTACACGTACCGAAAAAGAGCCCAAGAGATTCTGACCCGAAGTTTTTTTATTATTATTTATTTTTAAGGATTATTTTTTATTCAAATGGAACAAAAAATTAGTTGTTATTATTATTATATTAACAAATGGAACAATGCCGTCCTCATCACGCTATTATTTTTCGGACAAATAACGTTGTTATTATTATTATTATTATTATTATAGACAGAAAGATATATATGAAATAATATATTTCCATCGATGGTATGATTATATATATATATATATATATATATATATATATATATATATATATATATATATATATATATATATATATACGAGTATATATATTTACAGTATATGTATATATATGTACCATCACAAAATCCACGTAAGAAGGCAAGTGAAAACCGGGACTTCGAACAAGTACATTCGTAGTTTATTCTACATTTTCCAGTTCACACTGAATACAAAAGAATGTGACAGAGCTTTATATACAAAAACAGAAGGGGAGGCGGGGTTACGGTTTGTTAATTTGGGGCAGCATAGTTCTTTAAATATATATGTACATATGTGTGTATATATATATATATATACATATAATTTCCATGTATCTATGTGTGTTTTTTTAAAGAAAGAAACGCACAATTTCAAAAGAAAAAAAAAAAAAAAAGAAGGCCCGAGGCTGTTTGATCTGTAGCAAGAGTCACGACCAACCTCTTTCTTCCCTCTATATCTTCCGAACCTCCTTTTCAACCCTGTTGTTTTTTCTATCCCTAGGTCTTCTCCTCCTCCTCCTCCTCCTCCTCCTACCTTCTCTCACCTCTGGGCTGCTTCAATCACAGGTGTCCCATACCAGCGGCCCAGACTTACCCTACCGCAGACTATTACCGAGGGGCATCACGCTCGCAAACCGCGGCTGCTCTCGCGAGATGAACCGACGCTGCAGGCGAAGAGAAAGAACCTGCCGCCGGGTGGAAAAAATCAGATCCCGGTTACAGTGAGAGAGAGAGAGAGAGAGAGAGAGAGTATGGAAAATGAACCCTCACTATCTCCAGCAGAATGCGAAACAATAAAGGAGTAATGGAACAATCTTCGTTAAAAATTATGAGAGAGAGAGTGAGTATATATGGAAAGTGAACCTCCCTACCCCAAGTAGAATGCAAAACGATAAAGGAGTCATAGAACGTCATTCGATAAAAACTATGAGAGAGAGAGAGAGAGAGAGAAGAAAATAATATATGCAACTTGTTACAAAAGCAGAATTTATTGCAGATATTCTAAGTGCCTTGGTGTTTCTCAAAGGAGCCTAGCATTGTAAGACACACACACACACACACACACAGAGGTAATTTTCATAAGAAGGACGAACATCATTACATAAGGAGACACGTTCCACAATGTCACGCCGATGGCAAAAGATGTTTGTGGATGTTCTATAGTATTTTCAAGAATGACATTTTCCTTGTATAAACATCAAAGCATAAATTAAAAGTGGGAGTTTTATATAAACACGCTTCGCTTTACAAAACTTTGAAATTGTAATTTTATGTTGTACTCAACCGTACGAATATTAGAAACCACACGGCCAAACACAAGCATACATTTGTTTGCAGCTACAGAACAAAATGTAAAATATATTTTCATTTCTTGTAAATCAAGTGGGAATAGCACAGGCATACGCAAAATTTTGATTGTTTTCCTTCTGAAAATTTCAAAACACCTCGATCAGGTTTTTTGTTTGTCAGAAGAATTTGTTACTAACTAGACTATAATTTTATTACAAATGCAATTACCCTCCCAGGCGTTTTATAGATTTTTTTAAGTTATGAATAAACAATAAGTATAAATTAAATAGGTCCACCTGATAGATCATATGAGTGCCTCAAATGCAAAAATAAAAATGATATCAATAGCCAAATATCACATTTACTTACGTAGATTTTAGGAAATATATATTGAGCAAATTAGGAAAAATTACTCTTATTTTACTGAGTTAGGAAGAGGAGAACATTATACTTTTTATTAATATTACTGAGTTCGGAAGAGTAGAACATTATTATTAGTAACTTTATCTGGTTTCTTGCTTTTCACTTGAACCAGTACCGCGCCCACCGAGCTGACAAGGTCTGTTGCAACTCTCCGAGCATTAAGTTCTGAAGTGGGGTTGCTAGCCCCATGGCCAACATATCGTAAGAAACAGAAAGAAATCCATAAGTAAACATTGAATCTCAAGAGTTATTTCTGTCAGTTTAAATAAACTTCGAGACAGACATCGTACGCCTTTACCTGTTCGCATCTACATAAGTCTCAGGGACTCATTTGAATAAATAAGAATATCTTTCCCACATCATTCTTGGGTACAACAGAATAAAAGGAAGAGAGAGAGAGAGAGAGAGAGAGCCTGACTATGAATTCTGACGTTGAGGTTTGTGAATATTAAGTATGGTTTGTGAATATTACCCATGTGTCCATAATAGCAGTCTGAACTAACTATATAGATATTCCGTCTCCTAGCAAGACAGAATAAAGCTTCTTTGATGAGAAAAAAAGTATTTTACCAATGGCTCTATATTTCTCTCTAACAACCTATAACTGTCTCCAGATGACTGGTTAGTTTTTCACAAGTCATAAAACACGGGATTATAAAGACGAATTATTTCAAAATGCGCCTTGGTTCCCAGTGACTGCTCCAGGGGAATACTTCCCTTCCTTGCGAGTAGAGAAATGAAAATCATGAACAAAGGACAAATATTTGAACGTATGTTGCAGTACTGAAAACGTATCAAGACAAATCTTTCCCCAGTTTCGTTAAGTTCAAAAATAATTTACAATATACTGAACTTCTCAGAATTATCTTCAAACAAAAGATAAACATTTGAACCTTTGTATATTTTAGTATTGAAAACGCACGAAGAAAATTCTTTCTCAAGTTTCGCAAGTTCAACTTACAAAATCCAGTACCTTTCAGAATTAGATAATAACAGAATGAAACAAAGTAAGAAAATGTAACGTTACCACGAATGAAAAAATATCTACAGAGATGTCCCGACTCCTCCAAGACGAATATCTGTAGACGGGAACCTCCAGAAAACGAGCAACAACGAAGAGAAACAAGGAAAAGAAAGGAGAGAGGGCGGAGGAAACGACGCGGAATGGGAACCAAGGAACGGAGCACCTGTCCTGATACTGTAAATTGTGGGAAGGTGTTTCAGGTCAGGGGTCACGATCGTACAACCTACATCATAACACTCACTCTGCTTTCAAGGTCAAAGAAAAAAAAAAAAAAAAAACTCGTGCATCGCCACGTAGTCGGTACCCTGTCACTCATTACTATATTTAGCTGTTAATAATCAGTGCTATGTTTAGCAGTTAATAATGAGATCGTCAGTTACAAAAGGTTGCAGATTATAGACGGCTGAACATTTATCAATCTGTAGCTAAAAATTCATCTGATGCTAATTTGGGTTTCCTGGAGCTGTTGAACTTTTAAAGGCATGATGAAGTAAGTTAATAAACGAAAACTCCAGTTTTTATATATAAAAACTCCATAAGCTCCCTGGCATCCAAATCAGAAAAAATGTAAGCATATTTTCATGTTTAATTTTTATGGAGCGAATACACACAAACACATATGTTTGTGTATACATGTACATGTGTACGTCCAGATACCAAAAGCGAACACAAAGAAAGGGAGAGAGACAGAGAGAGAGAGAGAGGGAAGGGGGAGGGGGGGAGACAACATTGGCTGGCGTCTCTTCAAACGTTAGACTACAGGTGTAATAACACAGACTCCAGACGGGAACAAGTGGAGGGAGGAGCCAAGGGTTTTCATACGAGGGAACGCCGCGGATAAGTGGGTCGAATGGAAACAAACACGGGAAGTCTATATCTGTATGTGTGTGTGTGTATATATATATATATATATATATATATATATATATATATATATATATATATATATATATATATATATATATATATATATATATATATATATATATATATATATATATTATATATATACATATGTATACTGTATATATACATATGTATACATATATATACATATACAGTATATGTATATTATACATATATATCTATATGTATGTTATGCCTTTTCCTCTTTGGAAGGGCTGATTTTCACACTTTTGGAATGATGGAATGTAATAAGAAATTTAGCCCAAAGGCCAAGCACAAGGACCTATGAGGTCATTCAGCGCTGAAAGGGAAACTGAGAATGAAAAGGTTTTAAGCTGTGAGAGGAAAACCTCGCAGTTGCAATGTGAAACAGTTGTCAGGAGAGAGTGGAAAGTAAGATGGAAAAAGAGAACATGAACGGAGGTACAGTAAAAGGAATGAAAGGGGTTACAGCTAGAGGCCGAAGGGACGCTGCAAAGAACCTCAAGTAATGCCTACAGTGCACAGCATGAGGTGCACTGACGGCACGATTCCCCCCTTCGGTAGCCAAAATTTCTGTGATGAGGTTGCGAGCCACAAGCCCTCGTGACAACCAGCCCTCAGATGCCCATTTACAGTTGGGTAGACTGGTGTGCAGTTGGCCTAGACCTACTGTAGATAGTATGCTTCCTTTTGGTCACACTGCCTCCAAAATTTAAAAAAATAAAATAAATAAAATAAAATGATAGAACAGAGAAAAACTGACTAAATTCAACTCAAGTGCAATGAACTAAAAATATGAACACCAGAACAAGAAATGAACACAAAGCGGTAGGAAACGACAGGCCACGGAATAGGACACTTTAGGAAAATGGGAGATCGTGGGCAAGACCAAAAGGGCAAGCAGGGTTACGGCTCAGGGCATCGAAGGTTAGGACATGCCCTCAAGAGACTCCTGACGGCTTACGAGAAATGATTTATTCCCCGCCACTCGCATCACAATTATCTTGAATTGCGACATTAATATAAGTGACAATTATCATTTAAAATATCAATAATCTAATAGTGCCCACTAATCCAGGATGACACTGCAGTGATTCATGTGAACACAACTGTGTACATTGCTATTCTTATTAGATAATGGGCCATAAATTAAAAAAATAAAACCTCGCAAATTAACTCTTAAAGCTAGCAACAGTCCTCTAGTAAATTAATATTTGATGAGGAAAAAAGTATCGAGATTCGTAGATAGGGAACTGGTTGGGTAGATAAAGGGGAGGGGGTACTTCTTCAGGGGTCCTTTGGGTACGGTGGTGGAGGGGTTTAGAGGGGCGACGTGGAGACGATGTTGCAGGTGGGCGCTGCTGGAGGCTATAGAATGGACGTGAGTGGGCGGAGTCAGACGGGAAGGGAGTTGCCACATCGCACCAGAATTAAACGGTTACTGTAGTATACAAACCCTACAAGTGATTTTTTTTCTCCTTTTTTTTTTTAGGTGAACCTTACCGATGACGTCATCACTAGGCTAGCTGGTAGTCGTGATGATGATAGCTTGGGCTTATAACGAATTTTAAGCATTTCCCCATCTGGGCACGAGAAGAAAATTTCAAACTGAAGTCATTTCTTTCCATTTTTCGCGGTTGTACTTTGCATATTTCACCTAAAACAGGAAACCGGTTATTTTAGCCTCGTCGACTACAATATCAAGTTTATTTCAAATAACGATATGCATTTCGACATAATCATACGTGCGGACATGGCATTTTCCTGACTCCGGGCGAAGCAGTTGAGCGAAGATTATGAAATAATTTTACCTCCAGGAGGAAAATCAGCCTTGACACCAATTTAAGTTTGAACCTACCTACAGTCAAGGAAATTAGTTATCCTGCTTCCACCTTGAGAGAGAGAGAGGGGGGGGTGGCAAATTGCGGTTATGCTCACATATATAACTACTTAAAAACAACAGAATTATTTTCAACAATTCCGACTGAACGGTAATATCACCAGCAACTGTGTACTGGTAAATACAAACACAGAATATTCACATAAATCATCGCCAACAACATCATGAAAAGCATCTAAGATAGATATCACAGCCTCTGATATACGGAAGAAAAGCTGAAGAAACTACACATGGACCCTCTCTCTCTCTCTCCACGAGGAAGGATTCGCGGAGTCGGTGGGTGATAGACCGATACCAGTTTTTGGCGGGAACTTCTCCCTCTTACTCACCTACACATAATATCCGTCTGTGGTTATCTTATAAGACGGTAGGAGGGGCACGAGGCGCAAGAGACAGGGTGGGAGCGAGAGAGAGAGACCGGAAATTGCTCGGGTAGTAGTTCACAAATGTTCCTTCTTGACCAAAGTATAATGGGAATAATTTTTCCCCAAGAATCAAGTTCTTGGTCTTGGCTTCTTGTCGAACTCAGGACTGAAAAGCTTGCCTTAATTCTACGAGTTTGATGCGTCAAGATATTTTCATTATACAAAAGTACTCGAAATCTTAGGAAACAAGTTTTATTGGTAGCGTTCATATTATATAATTCATCGCTCATATTGGGTATTTCGTAAAAATATATGACATATTTGTCTGTTCTTGTCAGCTGATTGGTAAAATTAATTAAATTAATATTTACATCAGATGTAACAGTATAAATAAAACGCACTGAATATTTTCATACCGCTATAATGGGAAAACAAATTACTATAAGGGTATAAATTACTCGCGCCAAAATGTCAACCCTGGGAAAATTTGTAACATTAAATTATATATTGCGTCCTAAAAATCCTGAAAAAAATAAATACGAAAATATAATCGTGAGTCTGAGAAAATTCGGTACTGACTTAATTATGTATTTTGGCTCCTAAAAATCTTAAAAATTACGAAGATACGATCGTGAATCGGGGAAAATTTGTAGCACTAAGTTAATTATATAATTTGGGTTCTAAAATTTCTCAGAAATTACGAAAACACAACCGTGAGCAGCGTCCAGCGGAGACTGTCTAATGTGTGTAACTCGTAAATCGGGAATGAGCCGATCTCCTTGGCTCCGATGATGATTAATAAGACAAACAGCAGTTACGTCACGCCCCGCGGGAAAGTTAACAACGGCCCATACACAGCTACAGGTCGGATGTTGTGATTGTGTCACGGCACTTGGTATAATGAGTCACCTCTTGTGCCTTGTTGTCTAGCGTGTAGCGGAAGCTGGATATAGTATTAATATATATACGTGGCTATAACCTACCCACCCCCAATAACAGAGGGCACGCCAGGTCCGGGTACAAATGAGTCATGCTATAGAGGCGGATATTACGATTTTTTGAGACTGACGAAGGCGACATCGAGAGAGAGAGAGAGAGAGAGTTTCACCTTGACAGGTGCAAACAATTTCCTGCCAATCTTGACTACAGCAAAATTAAGTTTGTCACATCGTAAATTTTTCACTTCAGTACACTACAAGCTCATAAAACGCAGGGATGATTTATTTACATCTTCAACTATATAAAAATTCTAATTAACTAGAATACATATATGTCAGTAATGTTGTGCGGTGCTAAAATTTCCTAAATCAGTAAAAAAAAGACTATATGTCAATAATGTTGTGCAATGCTAAAAATTTCCTAAATCAGTAAAAAAAAGGCAAATAATTAAAATCGGTAGAATACTGGAAACCGGTAAAATAAAAAAAAATCAGTTAACGATGAAAATCATGAAATTTACGGTATTAGTGATGAAAGTAAAACCGTAAAAGTGAATACAGAAATCATAATGTTTAATTACCCGAAAAATACAAGGGACGTGTAAAAGGTTGAACAAAGCTGAATATCGTAACAATTCAATAATGGTAAGCTAGGAAATCGTTGACAAAATAACGTATAAAAATTTTAAATCTGACTAGCGATTGAAGGGATTATGAAAAAAATTAGAAAACAAATGAAAGATTTTATAATCAAATATGACAAATATAATTTATATAATATATATATATTATATATATATATATATATATATATATATATATATATATATATATATATATATATATATATATATATAAAGCCATCAACACGTACCTGAACAGAAAAAACCCACGCTATAATTACAACACTAGAAATATGGGTTACATTCAATATAAAAGTTTTTTTTTTCGAGGCTCTATGTATGATTGTGCATTGTGATAAAACCACATTTTTCATCCCAAAACAAAAATTAAGGAGTTTTCATCCCAGGGAAACAAAAATCAGGATAAAGAAAGAAATATCTTATTCTCTTCCGGCAAGTGAAACTGGACTCAGCTGTGATAAAAATAGCCAAAGCATTCAAGAATATTTCTTTATATTTTTTTTAAATAAGCCAACAAAATTTTAGGTTCGTGATTAATACAAATTAAAACGATTTTGACAACGAGAGGTTTTCTGAACGTCCTAGTCTAACGCAGTGGGCACAAGTAAAGATGCTTTGGACGGCGTATTGATTGAGCTGGGGGCACTCGGGAGTGAAACGGAGCTATAGAGAACTTTATTATCTTTTTGTAAACAAGTAAACATTCGTATAAACCGTTTCTCTCTCTCTCTCTGTTCCTTCACGCACGCACAGTACTGAACCCACTCACACAAAATTTACGTACTATGCAGGATGGACATAGATTGCATAAGTTGGTTTTTTTATGGAGAAAAACAATCTTCATATATATAATGTCCTGTTTTTTTTATTACCGAATTAATCGGTTTATAGTTTTATATATATATATATATATATATATATATATATATATATATATATATATATATATATATATATATATATATTAAACACACACACATACTGTATATATATTATATATATGGGAATGACAGCTGTCCTGATTTTTATCCCCTCGTTTAATCGGTCTAATTTAGATATATATATACACATATATATATAGATAGATATATATATATATATATATATATATATATATATATATATATATATAGATATATATATATATATATATATATATATATATATATATATATATACCCGGTATATATTACACAGAAAATAATTTCCGAGCGGAACGATAATACAATTTCAGAAAACCGTTGGATATACGAAAGCTGAAAAGTCACTATTAAGACGTACTAAACTGCGTACGAGAGAGAGAGAGAGAGAGAGAGAGAGAGAGAAGAGAGAGAGAGAGAGAGAGGAATGCATGAGCTAATGCGCAGTGCCCACACCGCCTACAACAGCAATGCATTTTTTTTTTTATTTCATACCTTTGCTATAAAGTTACATGTAGCTAAACGGCGCCGGATGAATTAACATACTAAATAAAAGATAAACGCATATGAAAAAACAGTCCACGTAATATACGAAAGGACCACATTCAATCAAGTGGAATTAAGCCAATTACGAGAATCTTCCCCCCGCAGAAAACCGCACACACACACACATATACGCCCCTGCGAAATTGGCGGGAAGAAACACGCGGGAACATCACATGTGTTGCGTAGATATGATGCAACGGCCTAATGTGAGCGACACGAGGGCTCTTATCCGCTGGGTGCTGTCCGGGACTCTCTAGCGCTGGCATCCATCTGTTTAGGCCGAAATGGAACCGAAATGGACTTCATTTTGAAAGCCTGAAGTTCTAACTAGTGCAGGTTTTAATATTACTGTTTTTCATCCAGAAAAACTTCTTAGAAATTACTCTAACCTGGGCTAGATGAGAAACAGTCTACGGTTTTTTTTCCTACAGTAGGCCTATGCCTGAAGAGTATAATAAAAGTGCATAAAATTACTATACTACACCTGAAGAGTATTATAAAAAAGGCGTAGAATTACTATACTGAAGAGTATTGTAAAAACGAGTAAAATTATTAGGATATTTGTCAATGGATAAGTTCATATATATAACATTTAGAGATCAATTCTCCAAAGCGAAAAACTTCAATTCAAACGATTTGAAGATGATAAAATGTCAAAATTGGAATAAAACAAAAATCAGGTCCCGATCAAATCACAGCTGAACTTTGACGCAAGAGCAGATACCAGATTCGGGGAAGCATTCGCATTCCAAGAATGCTACGCTCTTGGAATGATTTTTTTATTTGGGTTAGGAAATTTTCTCGGAATCTGAATTTAACAAGAATTACACTTCGAAAAATACCGAGTTACGATATTATGTATCTAGCTGATAACCCAAGTACAAGCGTGATAATGGAAGGCTTTTCTGGTGATGTCATGTGAGCGCAGATAAATACAGGACGTTGAGTAATGTAAGAATGCCAAGGACAACGTTTTAGTGATTACACACACACACACACATATACAAACACATACACATATATATATATATATATATATATATATATATATATATATATATATATATATATATATATATATATATATTATGTGAATATGTATATCATCCCTGAGTCGATGCTATTTGTGGAAATTTCAAAAAATAAAGTTAATTCAATTAGGTAAAAATTGGAATTGTTGAATTGAAGTAACGCATGTCCTGCTGAGTACCTGTTATCATTCACTTGTCAGTTAATTAAACGAAAACAATAAATAAAAAGAAAAGTCCAATGCTTAGACGCTAAGATTCACTGTTCGAAATATCGACACAATTTTATATTGAAAAATTTTAAAAATAAAAGTAAAGCAATATCATATTTGAAATATTGTCACAAGAAAACGGAGAAACAGCTGTTATCAACAAGGTACACCGGATCGAGAACCTCTTGCTTGTACAAGCAATCATCTCAGATTTGTAGGAAGGCTGTGATTGGAGGGGTTTTGTGACCGTTTTTTTTTTTTTTTTTTTCGTCGTGCTTGTTGTTACAAAGAATAGAAGGTTTCAGGATGCGGAAAAGGAAATCAAGATTTGGAGGTGAACAACAATTTGACACGAGATTGAATCCTGAATGACTCAGGATACGATCTTGAAATGAATTAGCTATTTTGTATACAACATTTTGTCACAGACAAAAAGGATATTAGCTTTTGTTTGTTTTGAAAACCAGTTCTAAAATGCTTTCAAAGACCAATTATTTAGGAAAAAATCTCATATTCACATGAGTCACTCAAAGGGTGAAAATAATTCGAACTGATGTAAGCGTGTTTAAAAATATACATACAACGATATATATATATATATATATATATATATATATATATATATATATATATATATATATATATATATATATATATATATATATATATATATATTATATCAGTGCGGATTGTTTCCACCACCAAAAATACTGTATTCTTGAATCCTCCCTAAGACGAAACAAAACACCTTTGGATTACTTATGAAAAAAGTTGTCATTTATCAGAAAATGAATGCGATTTGAAGATAATGCCACCAAAACTGTATTGTTACTAAATCTTTGTAGAAATAAAGATCGTAAATATCGTTTCCGCGCTAATGCCATCAACGCTGGTACCTAGACCGAGGAGTACAACAAAATTTTGAAATAACTATGAAAAGCAAACTTCCATAGCGAAATAGTTATGTGAAATCAATCATTAATTTAGTTATTGTTGGGAATTATGTTGGATGTACCCTTATTTCAACTGGCGTGACTCCTTTCCATTCTCATATATATATATATATATATATATATATATATATATATATATATATATATATATATATATATATATATATATATATATATGTTATATATTTATATATCTAATGCAAGGAGCCCATAAAAACGCCAGAATGTAAAGGTAAGCATTTTTTTTTTATATTAGATGGAATTGTTTTAACAGAAAATATTTGTCATACATTATATTATATATATATAATAATGCTTGATATCTACCTGTCAACACAGCGGTAAGCGGAAAGCATATTTCAGATCAGTCTCCTCGTCCACCCACTTCCCTCTCTTGTGCCGAACTTGTGGGATTAACCGTCGCCCTTAATCCCACCGGTTATTCCCTGCCAGAAATGACCCATAAATAGGAAATCCCTCCTCCCAGAAGAGCTTCAACTTCCAAAGTGTTGGGAGAATTTATTCAGGCCAGCTATAAGTTATTGGCTGTCTTTACTTTTGCCAGTTTTTTGTTATTGAATCAATCTCCATTACATCTGCGCTCTTTGTTCTGGAAAAACAATGCGAACTCAGTCTGGTTTTAGGAGGACTTCTGAGGTATATTATTAGTCTTGTGCTTAGGATGATTATTCAGGAAGCAGAAACTATGTTATATTCTAAACAGTAAGATATGTTTATCTTAGGCTATATGTTCTAAACAGTAATATATGTTTCTTGGGTTATATATACGAGTATTTCGAAGACGTCAAAGTCGTTTTTATGTAAAATATCACCCGAAATTTCGAAATTTGTACATCGTAATATGATTATACACGCAATCCTGAGTATCCAAACTAACTGAGAAAACAACCAAATTTAAAAATAAAAGTAACATATTGGTTTTCACGATTTGACGGATAGGTTGGCGTGCGCGTCAAACCCAGGAAAATTGTGATGGTATTTAAGATGGGATATTTGGCATAATTAAGTTCAATTTTACACATCCTGGGAGATATTCCTCATGAGATACGAACGATTCCGACTATGACTTTTTTTGTTTTTGCTAGAAAGGGGTTTCCTCGAGAGACCTAAATGCACGGATAATCATTTTCTCAGCTCATCTTTCCATTTCGCTGCTTCTAGAATATTCCCTGACCAAAAAAGCTTCAATCCTCTGAGAATAAAAATTAATTACAAACACGAATATTGTCTGACTGACTAACAAAGCAAGCCCCCGATAACTCGCACAAGAACGAAAAATTCCCCCATATTATACAAATCTTTTAAAAAGAAGATTAAATCACAGAAAAGTTTCTTAATTTCCATAAGATCAGATAATGATGAGAGAGATAGAGAAGCTTGGACACACAGCCTTCGCACAACACCTGTGAGAATATGGTACGTGAGATTCACTGGACGCCTGTTGGACTACCATAAGAGTTGGAAGACCAAGACTACATGAATGAGAACGATGAGAAGGGATGCTGGAAATGAGTGGAGATATGTGGAAGATAAAGCACAGGAAAACATGAGAAGGAAGGCTGGAAATGAGTAAAGATATGTGGAAGATAAAGCACAGGAAAGACATGAGAAGGGAGGCTGGAAATGAGTAAAGATATGTGGAAGATAAAGCACAGGAAAGACATGAGAAGGGATGCTGGAAATGAGTGGAGATATGTGGAAGATAAAGCACAGGAAAGACATGGGAAGGAAGGCTGGAAATGAGTGGAGATATGTGGAAGATAAAGCGCAGGAAAGAAACGAGTGGCGGAATTACACGGAGCCCTTTGCGTCACCCGGCGTTGGAGGCGATAATGATGGTGATCTTTAGAAACACATGTGGCACTCCACGGCCCTTAGAGCACATGACGCAAGTGTCATTTGAACAGTGTTCATATGACGTCAGCATTCCTTGCTCTCAACGATGACGTCACGTGATAAATCGAATGATTTTTAAGATATAATATTGCAACTGATAACTTATATTGATAAAGAAAAAACTACATGGATTCAACAATAGGATTTTTTTATTGGATCGTTATACTGGAATAATTCAGCCCTTTTACCACGGCAAAAAAATTACAGATGAGAAATAAAACATACAGTAATCCGCCTGACTATATTTAATATCACAGCAAAAATATATCAACTTCTGAGCAAAATAAACACACAATAACGCATAAGTTTACCATTGACCAAATAATGCCTCTCAATAAGGTTGGTTTCTCCTTCTCTCTCTGTCCCTCAAGAACCGTGAAAAGTGAAAATCAGGCGATGATGTAATTGGCTGATGAAATGCATGACGTCATGGCAACTTGATGATGTCACAGAAAAGCAATCTTGAAGTGAGATGAATTATCACGAGAGAGAGAGAGAGAGAGAGAGAGAGAGAGAGAGAATATAAAAACGGTTAATATAAGCTTCATGCAACCCTAAATTACTAGTATAAAAATATTCTATTTGTTCAGCTTAATGAATCAGATGTTAATGACAAGCACTTCTTATTATCTGAATTGCAGAAAATGGTCCAAGATAAAAAATGACAAATGTCATAATTAGGAAGCTCCATTCAAATAGAATTTTGTCAAGCATAAGGTTTAACACCAGTGTCGATGAAGATAGTCTGTTAAATAAAGTTGGAAATGATAAACTAAAACAGTATTTCATAATTAAGAAGCATATATTAAAATAAACTTCTGTATTAACATCCGTATGCGCATAAATCACGTTCAAAATCATAAAATATTGAGGTTTCTTTTCCACTTCATGAATCCTTCAAAATAGCGATAGAATTTCCATTAAACGTAATCTAACACACGCGTGTAATCGTATACATATATATATACATATATATGTGTATATATATATATATATATATATATATATATATATATATATATATATATATATTTATATTTATATATAAATATATATACTGTATATATTAAACAAAAAACCCACAGGAAACAGCGCATATGAAGCAGGTGGCGACTTCCATCTCAACGCTGACATAACAGACAATTCAATATGAGTTTTACTGAAAGTAGCGGCGCTAAAACGGACGTTAATACGTTCATAAAATCAAAAGGTTATTTTTCAGCCCAGTCAATAATTACGCAGTGCAGTTTGTCACAACAACCAAGATACGAAATGGTTCAGTACTTCAACCTCGCCTCACACGGCAAGACCTAGGTTCAGTCTCGCAGAGGTGACAAACGAATTATTAAAGTTCCCAGAAAAATCTATGCAATTTTTTTTACGCAGACAATGAATTTTGTACCTGATAGTTGGTCGATTATGGTGAGCTTTTACCAGGGTAAAAATGGGGATAGGGCCGTAAACCTCATCCCAAAATGGTCAACCCGCTCTAAAACTTCCCCTTGAGTGGAAAAGGGTAGAATTGAAATAAGTTTAAAAGTGGTTATTTTAGTACCACATATTACAGTGTGAGTTTAATGGGGAAAAAGTCATAGCACTGTGGTTTTGTGATGTTTAAGGTCCTTCATTTTCATCTTACTGAGCCAAGAATATTCCTGATGTCAGTCCTAGATATTTTCAGCGCAAGAAATTGGCATTCACAGTCCTAACCGGACATTTTTTTCATTACAAATGAGAAAAATAAGC
Organism: Macrobrachium rosenbergii; assembly: GCF_040412425.1. Taxonomy (NCBI): domain Eukaryota; kingdom Metazoa; phylum Arthropoda; class Malacostraca; order Decapoda; family Palaemonidae; genus Macrobrachium; species Macrobrachium rosenbergii. The sequence goes on from NC_089754.1 coordinate 50,706,148, forward strand.
CGGTGTTTGGGTATCGACTTCCTACATTTATATTCATCTGGGAATCTCGCAGTGAATTTTCGTTTTCTGAATAAGCACCGATAATGCGATGGAGCAATATTTATTGACAACATTTCTAGACATTTTGTCTGGAACGAATAATTCAGTTTTGCGACAGCTGTTACAGCGTTAATGACTGTACAGGTCAATATTAAGGATAACTGTGTGTTTGCAATAGATTTGTTCATTCTTATACGCAAATGAAAGGGGAGTGTGCATCAAAGCCAAGCCTTAAAAATGAACGTTAAAGCACGCTGTTACTAGGAAATATATGTCGTGTTTAGTCCAGTTAATATTATTTTACGATTTTTTTTAAACTTTCCGTTAATTACCATAATAATAATTTATTTCCTCTCTCTCTCTCTCTATGTCATTTTTAGGTACTTCAGAAAGTTCTGTTAATTAGAAAATTAACGTTAAATGTTAAAACAAAATTTGTTCATTTTACATAAAACAAAACTAATCAATGTGTATTTTACATTACTGGTGTTTAGCTGTTAAGAACGGTATACTTGAGAAGTTACAAAATTCATGTTTTCTAATATCTCACTATATATATATATATATATATATATATATATATATATATATATATATATATATATATATATATATAACAACAGTAGCATTGTATTTATTATTCATAAAACAGCTTAGGCCTAGTTCTGTATCAATCGTTCATTTTTTATGAAAACGCAAGTGCTAGTGGTGACTAGCATTTGAAATATACTAGAGTATAATTTGGATAAAGATAATCATGGAGCATAGTACTCCAGGAAAAATTATGGAATGGTGATAACTTTTAATTAGAATTATATAACCTCAAATCAACAGCACGCGGCCGTCCGATAACCTACGCCTACCTACTTCGTCCGGAAAGTGAGTTCGGTTATTTTTGATGGAGAAAATCAATAGGTCTACACAGCTCGCCGGTGTAGAACATAAACCTAAATTAAATCAAGGATACACTAACGATCTGTTGGAACGGATATTGATGAATAAGATATAAAAACATATTCTAATACCTAAAGCTTAAAGAACTGATAACGATTTAATGTGCAAAAACCAAACTTTACTGAAAAGGGAACAAATAGGCCTATAAGAAGCCACTAACAACCGATTTTCCTGATGAAAAAAAGGGGGGGGGGAATTATCAATATACCGGTAAGAGCTGGCATACTGAAAGTCCCTATATTTCAATAAGCGTAATATTTCAACTTAAAAAAAATGAACGGAGGAATTCTGCATCAGCAATATATCTGGCGTAAATTTGATAAATCGAAATAGGCTGTTAGCAGATAAAATGACGTTAGAGGGCGTTTCCTAATTCCAACTACCAATTCGATTTCTCTAAAAAGCGTAAAATATGCCGCAGTAACAAGCAAACGCAAGCAACCCCTTATATATATATATATATATATATATATATATATATATATATATATATATATATATATATATATATATATATATATATACTCTGTATATAGGAATGAATGTCTAAATTAACTCACCTGTGATTTTACACTGCTTCGTTTTCGGAGTCGTCGACGTCCTGCCGGAGGAAGAGGGCGAGGACTTCTTCGGGGTTCGAAGGACAGGAGAAACAAGAGTCGTCGCAGTCGTCTTGGTCGTTGTGGCAGAGGAGAAATCAATAGCATCGTTCGACAGATGGTGTCCGGACAATCTCTCTTCCAGAGCGCTCGTGATCGTTTCTTTCGCTAAACTTGCGAATGGCGTCGCAGAAGAGGAGGGCAGAGAGGTCGATAGGGCTGTGGTCGTCGTCTGAGCTTGTATCTTTTTGGTCTTGACGGGGGTCCATACGTATCTTCCCGGGGCCATCGGTCTAAAGTTAATCGGGTCGAAGTTCCATTTTTTCATGAACTGTTCCGCCGTGATGGTAATGAGCGATTCGGCCATGCGCATGTTCGCCTTGGGGTCGTTCGGCCCGAGTTCCGACAGAGCCCGTCTCGCAGCAGCGGATTTCTTGAGAAAATTGCGGATGTCCGCCTTCGCCGGAGAATATGGGTCATCCATCGGGTGCGATATCATCTTAGCAAACTTTCCGCTTTGGAAAGGAGCAGAGCCGTTCCGAAAGGCAATTCGTAATTTCGTAAACTGATGCGATGATGCCCTCAAGCACCAACAAACCACTCTCCAAAAAAACAATCACTAAGGGCGCCCTTCTCTCCGTCCGCACTGTCTAAGATCTCGGCCGCAACTGATGGAGTGCGAGCACTGCGTCAGACCATAACATCTCGTATCACCGACTTGAAGTGGGACCTTTAACTTCGAACTTTCAAAAGAACGCGCGCGCGAGAGGGAGACTCCTCGGGACATGGGCCAACGGTCCTTTCTGTCAGGCCATTTAACTTCGAAAAGCCCTCGCTCTCGCTCGCCACTAACGCAGCAGTTGCTCAGAGCGGCGGGTCCTGGCGTCTGATTGCTTATGATGCCGTCCGAAAACTAACCGACTTTTGTGTTCGTCGCTCGATTCGCTTTCTTCTCATCGTTTGTCAGGAATTGAAAACTTGTTTTTCTTGACCTGTTTAAGGTTGTTCTTCTTTAATTCACATCTGCGGATTCTCAATGTATTGCATTTTACACTTAAAGCATTATAATTTTACAAATATCAAGCGTACGTGCAAATAAACCTGTTCTTCCCCCAACCCCATGGGAGATAATTCCCGGTAACCAATGAGCGCCCTTGCTCACAGGATGTCCCGCCCATAGCATGGAATTGATAGATCAAACCTCTGGCTTTACTTATTACATTACTAAGATCATAGACAGAAATTCCATAAACTATATGGAAATCTTAACTATAATCAAAGGTGGATACAATCTTCATGAATACTCAACTATAGATAAAGTAAATAAGTATAACAAAAATATGAACTGTCAACTGCCGCACGGCATTTTGAAAGTTCGCGCCAAACCCTTCAATGTCAAGATGAGTAAATGCAAACAAGGCACCCTGCCAGATGCTTATGAACAACGATTATAGATTCAATATTTTTACGCAATTCCGTGTGTAGCATTTCAGGTGTAAACGTAAAAAAAAACTCTCAGTGATACTTTCTTTTACTGCCATTGTTGTATGAAATTTGCATCATCCAAGTAATAAAAGACGATCCTTGTCGAAGAATTAAGATATTGGCAACTTCATAAATGCTACTACTACTACAGCTACTACTATGGCTAGCTACTACGACTAATTGTGGGTATTTTTTGTACTCACCTCTTTCGGTTACTTTTCTCCTATGTCATTAGGCAATAATCTCTCTCTCTCTCTCTCTCTCTCTCTCTCTCTCTCTCTCTCTCTCTCTCTCTCTCTCTCTCTCTCTCTCTCAGAATTAATACCAAAGCATATTGAATCCCATCTTGTTAGATAGTTGTCACCATTGCTGCGAGTGGAGAAAATAACAAGATCTTATTTTCTGTTCGTAAAGAGTTCCACATGACACCAATCATGGCCGCTAAATTTTGTGACACAAATCAACAGTCGGCCGCTGGTTGGGTTTGGTTTGGGCATAAGTCGGTTGGGTACCATAAACGGTTTGAGATGAGTTCTAGAACGTTGTTTGTTCTCATTTTTCTTAATGAAATGGCAAGACTTCGGTGGGAGATATATAAATGGTTCTGTATTTGGTAATGTGTGTTTAACCAGAATTATAAGCATCACATGATTTATCTCACCATATACACTTATGCACACGCACATACATACATATTTGACACACATATATATGTGTGTGAATAGGTTATATATATATATATATGTGTGTATACATACATATACACACATATATTTATGTATATGTGTATGTATATATATTTATATATATGTATGTTTGTATGTATATGTATATATATATATATACATACAGAGACAACAGGGTTTCTAGCACCGAAATCTGTACCTAAAGATAAGTAAAAGTACTATACTATACAGTTACAAACAAGGGCATTCCAAGTACATTTTATCACTTTACTTAAGCACGACAAGCCTGATAGCATAAGCGTTGTCTCCGAGTCCTAATACAAATTCTCTATGGATTTATGAATATATATTTAAATTTAATTTATGTATTCATGACAGATGGTCTGAGATGTAGTTGATTTCCTTTCAATTTAAGTTGTTTTTTTTCCGAATTATTGAAAATTGTTTAGAGCAATATATGTTTTTACTGTTGTTGTAATTATCATATCTCAAATTCAAGAAATCCCCAAATGTATAAGTTGGACTTAAACATGGGATTTCAAATGATAGAGTTTATTTGCCAACACGATTCCAATAAGTCCATTAATTTTGGTTTTTATCTTTATTCAAATAATAAATTAAAATGATCGCAGCCACTGAAGATCCGTGCTTTGAAGGGCGTTAGAATATATTTCAATATTTAAATAAATGAACTGAATTCGATGAATTTAGATAATATTGAATTGTATAAGACTACATTCCATTTCATGTTCCTATTTTTTCTTTTTTTTGGGGGGGGGGGACCCGACAACAAAATACAAGAAATTAAGCAAAACATTCCTGAATTTCGTGCCCATGGTAGTACAAGAGATCCTGGAGCCAGAGATGGGAGAAGCTCACCACAATCTTAGCGAAGCCTAGACTATCGATGCTACACACGAAACAAATGTTTATTTCTCTGTCTCATATTTATTTTAACTTTACTTTTATTCACATTTTCTTACTTTATTCGTGTTTTTATCATTATAAAAAATTTATTTATATCATAATTGTTCTTTATTTTTAGTTATTTATATTTATTTTTATTTTCATTATATTTGCTCTGGTCTCAAGATTATATACTAGAATCACACATGAATGCTCAAAATGCTGAGTCATGTCGGAACTGACTATAATTATTGAATAAGATTCGACTGTAAATTTTTATTTTATATTTTGCCAAAATGACGCTTGATTTTTATGGAATAAGGAGTGGGAGTTGGATGTTGGAAGTTTATTCCAAAACGTTAAGGATCTATAACAAAAAACTGTGTACTTTTTGTGTACTTATTCTTAATAGTTAGCGATTCTCTCTTTGTTTTTGTGATGTTAAACTTATGTTGCGTTATGTTTTCAGTAGTATAGTATTCATAAAACTTTTAGTGCCAATGTAAAGCGTGAATGTTAACGCTGTAGAAAACAGTGGACAGTAATAATAATAATAATAATAATAATAATAATAATAATAATAATAATAATAATAATAATAATAATAATAATAATAATTCTTTTAACGTACTTTTTCACATTTTTTGTATGGGGTATGCACGATGCCTTCTTTTGAAGGACTTTGGTTTTGCTTTGGGGTAGACCGTAGTCTCGATCGGCTGCCCTGAATAATAATAATAATAATAATAATAATAATAATAATAATAATAATAATAATAATAGTGCGTTATGATCCAGACCAGATATGAACCAATACAGAACAGTAACGCTATAGGCCTGCTGAAACTAAGTATGCATAATAATAATAATAATAATAATAATAATAATAATAATAATAATAATAATAATAATAATAATAATAATAATAGCGTGCTATGAACCAGTCCAGATCTGAGTCAGTATATAACAGTAACGCCATAGGCCTGCCGAAACTAAATATGCAAATCATTAAGTAAGAAAACAACACAGAAATCTCCCTAAACTGGACCCGGTCTCATCAGTTCCTTTTATTTAAAAACTGCCATGGGTGTAGGATTGGCCAGTTTTTATAATTCATATTCAAAATAATTTTCTAAATCTTATCAATAATGAGTCAAAATTGATCATTGCGTTTCACTTACTACAGGTAAATTGGAGAAGATTTTTCTCTTATTTTAAAAGAGTCGGTGAGTAACTCCTTTAACTACAAGTTAGTTCTTTATATATAATAAATATATATACATATATATAATATATTTATATATATATATATATGTGTATATAAATATATTATATGTATATGTACATATATATATATACATATACACAGATCGTTACCATCCAAAGACCAATGGTGGTTGTCAAATTTAAAAGTGATCATAATCTTGCCCTTTCTCCATTTCAAATGTTCCACAGTTGAAAACCAAGCCTGCCTGCATGGCGTGGGTCAAATCTTGTGCAACAAAACCACACTCATAGAGGATATTGTGCAACAGAATTCAACCTCAAAAGTGCTTTGTGAAAAAGGACCCAGCTTCGAAAGGACGTGCTCTGTGCAACAGACCCCAACTTTAAAAGCGTTTTGGTCAACAAAACGCAACTTCAGAACTTTTGTTCAGTAGTAAAACTAACACGCGGGTGGGTATTTTGCGCAATAGAATCCATCCCTTAGCTTAATGAGTCAGGTACAGTTCAGGAAACGTGGAACAGTCCAGCCATTTCCAGGAATTTTAATGAATTTCCTACGATGGAATTCAGTCTATGCTTTTTTTTTTACTAGGTTTTTGTGCTACGATCTCCTCTTGGGATAGGTTAGTTTTGAAATATGTGAGTTAACTTGTTCTATTGTACAGGTGACCAAGGTTTTGTATTTTCAATAGCTGGGTGTGATGGGAAAATTACTTAGTAAATGATAATAATAATTTAAGATATAAATAATCCATACATGAAACAGTCTTTGATCGAAACCAGATGCAAATTAAGAATGTAAAGAAAAACAATGAAATAATTTTAAAGGATGCAAACAAGTTTATATTTCCAAAAGAATAAAATACTCACATACACAAACACACACAAGCATATATATACAGTATATATATATATATATATATATATATATATATATATATATATATATATATATATATATATATATATATATATATATATATATATATATATATATATATATATATATATATATATATATATATATATATCAGTGCCCTTCTGTGACATTTCGTCTGATTTGTCACGAATTTATTCTAATTTTGTCTAGCGTCCAAAGCATCTAATCCGTGGGATACATTCTGGCTATGTTCTCTATACAAGACAAGACCATCTAAGCTCTACTGTCTATAATAGAACCCGTACAGCATCCCGATCTTTCAGAGTGATTTGACCAGCAAGTTGTTGTGGATGTATTTCATCCATGTCACTTTCGTTTCTCAAGCTTGACTGCCTGGGAGTTTGTTCAGTCGTTTGTCAGTGCATTTTAGTTTTTGCTTCCTTTATCGGACCTTCTACGTTCTCTTTTCTTCAGAACGCCTTCTGTCTTGCTTTCTTCACTTGGTCCGTTGCTCTTTCTTTATTTTTTGTTCGTTCTACTATCACCTAAGATACCCGAACATATTCCCCCTTTCTATTTGTGCGCATAGTTTGATCTTCGACCAACCTTTGTTTCCGTCTTTCGTCCTGAAAACTTTAAACACATGTTTGCATGCGTTTTTGTAGTCATAATGTATATTTATGCACATATAAAACTAATATATATATACATATAATTATTTGTTTGTATATACATATGTGTATATATATATATATATATATATATATATATATATATATGTGTGTGTATATATATATATATAACCAATCATTATACGAATCTAAATTCCACCATGATAAAAATACTTAAGCGCAACCGAACATCCAGTGATCGCCGCCGGCTTTCATTCCGCCTCGTCAAGGCAACTATTTCCTGCGCTATAGCTAACTCGTGCAGCCGCGATTTAGGCGCAGCAAGTGACAGATATTGGCGAATATGACGTAACGGAGATGTAATGGAACTTCCTGTGGGATGGGCGTTCCTTTTTTCCTCAACCCCAAGCAGCACGTCTTCCCAGACGACAATCAGACGGTGTGGCCTTCCGAAGATGTCCGGTGCGATCCGCTGGTCGCTGGTATACGTAGACCAAGGAGGTCCCTAGACCTTGGTCTAGACTGGGAAACTGCTTGTAACTATGCGAAGCCTTTCTCAGACAAAGCATTCCCTGGTTAAGTTGTTTGTAAATATATATATATATATATATATATATATATATATATATATATATATATATATATATATATATATATATATATATATATATATATATATATATATATATATAATATGAGCTCAGAATTACTGACTATCTATGAATTTACCCAAATAGAAAAGGTACTAGAGATAACAGCGGGTTCATTCTTTGTTGATTTTCTCGAAATTAATTCCTTTCACTTTTGATTCGCCAGAATTTCGTTCAGTAAAATAGTATGTACATACATGCACGCACATTTAAAAAATACATATATATATGTACATATGTATATATACATATATATGTATATATACATACACGCACACGCATATTTTCCAGTTACGTGTGTGACTGCTCAATACAGACGCTTTCACATTCATATGAGAACCGTCGGTAGCCAAGACGTCTACGAAGACGCCTTGGCATTTTTGGCGGGAAACAGCCCGGCGCGAAGGCAAATGGATTGCCGATAGGATTTGAATGAGCCTCAGTTACCTGAGACCGGTTCATGGCAGCTGTTGAAAACTGGTAACCTTTTATTCCATTTATGTATATGTGTATGTATATATATATGTGTGTGTGTAATATAATTATATTACATACAAATCGTACGATGCAGAGTCCTATAAATTAAATGATGATCAGGATAATACTAAAAAATACAGAAAAGCAGATGTGGAACTTATTCAAAAATATTTTATACTATAAGGGGACTGAGCCCAAAATATGTGCTAGGATTGAATTATTAGCATACACACATTATATATATATATATATATATATATATATATATATATATATATATATATATATATATATATATATATATATATATGTTAGTTTTACTTTCTGTTAGTTTTCTTTTTCTCTACTTTCTTCAAAAGTTTAATGGATATTATATATTCAAAAGTTTAGTGGATATATATATATATATATATATATATATATATATATATATATATATATATATATATGTGTGTGTGTGTGTGTGTGTCTGTGTTTCTGTGTACGTGAAGTATGTATAGGCTGAATCCTAAATCTAAAATTTAGAAACCAGTTACGATACATCAGACAAATCGCCTAAGTTGCTTTTGTCCCTAGTCTTATACTTATATAATTCACTAATAAAGCTTTCATTCTAATAAGCCTGACCTATCTATGCAAAGGCTTCATGATGCAGGCAGGCTGACCCAGTTACAAGTCGCAGAATTCCCACTCGTCATCTCTTGTAGGAAGGGAGTAGTCGCTTAAGTCTAGTCCCGGGGCTGCCTGAGGCTGTGCATCCAGCGTTGGCGCCAAAACGCCTCGCTATGTGGACTATTTCCTTCAACATGCAATTTGACTGCGATTTCGCTAGCGGCCCGGCGTAGAAAGAAACTGACAATGAAGTGGGTGTGCTCATCTGTATTGGGCATAACGTTATAAAACGATCTGTTCATTTCAAATAAAATTAGCAAATTAAAAAAAATACATAATGTTTCTTCACATTTCTGCCGCTGATAGATACCTGACAAGAGGTTACAGATTACACTGTGGCAGCCCACATTATACTGCATACACACACACACACACACACACACACACACACACACACATATACACACATATATATATATATATATATATATATATATATATATATATATATATATATATATATATATATATATATATATATATATATATAATGTGCATTGGCCAACAGGTTGGCTAACAGAGAGTATGTCAGCCACATACATCAATATATCAGTAAATAGCATAAAAGAGAAAAGTTAGTATTAGATTTACAAATACCTAGTAAGGCATTTACGAAGTAACGTACGTAGATGACACAAATACGAAAAATTGCTCAGATTACAATCCAGGTTGCTCCAAGGGAACACATATTCGGTCATTAAGATTACGGATGGAGACTACCTCTCGAGTATCTATTATGCCTTTTCTACTATTCCCCGCGGTGGGTGGTCCAAGGAGTATGGTATGCTACGGTTCTCCGTTGCAGGTGAAAGAGGGATGCAAAGTGGGCCAAGAGAGAGAGAGAGAGATAGAGAGATATGACTAACTGTTAGACCTATAGATTGAAATAACAGATGAAATGGAGCTTGTATGGTTATACGTATGTAAGACGCTATATGCACGTTGCAGCATTCACTGGATGGAATTGTTTCATGAGAAAAATATTCTCCGAACTGCGATAAGGAATATACTCTTGTTTATCTTACTTCCCATGAGAGAATGATTATACCAGTCAACCAACTGACCCAGATCGTTACGCAAAATCAAATAGAATAATGTAAAAATAAGAGCAAACCCAGATAGTAAATCAACTGCTAAACAAACAAACAAATGAAATATTCATAACCACAGCCATATGTTGCTATTAGATACTGCTTGAGACTATATTAAAAAAAAAAAAAACGATAAAAAGGCTTCTTCCAGAAATTTGAAAATTTCGCGCCAAAACACTTCCCAGCTAATGGCACTATGAGTGTGTTCATGGGTTATTCATCAACGGTTTCTTACTTTTTACACGCTCATAGACCCAGGCACGCACACACCGATACACACACACACACACACATATATATATATATATATATATATATATATATATATATATATATATATATATATATATATATATATATATAAGTACGTGTGTAATATATAGGCTTATAAATGGACATAATTTTCAAGCGTTCATTTAAAACACACATATAATCTTCAATGTATGATTCAAGGCTTGCACCTTAAAATTTAAGAAAGGCATGGGTGAATGTTTCCAAAACTGAAATTATGTGATAGTATGTTCCAACCCTTATAAATATTTTACACTGGTTTCAAGAAAATAGACCCAAGATTCATATCTTATACGGCTTTGATATAACTGACATTCTTCAGTTAGTGTACTGCACTATCACTTGAATTGTACGTAATTTCACTCAAATATTTCTTGTTTTTTCTTTCATAAACAATAGCTCAGAGTAATTTAGTAATAGAAACAATAAATGGAGACAATGATAGGGACTAATGGAAAAAAAAAAGTTAGACAAACAACGGAGGGAGAAGACAGACTTGCTTAGAGGTACGAGCAATACCAGGGGTGGAGGGCATTAGTTCGTGGGGACAGAAGATGAGAAAGGGCCCCCGGGGAGGCGGGAAGAAGGTTAGGTGTTGGGTATAGTAACGGTATTATAAGTTGGTGGTCAATTGAGTCGCGCGCCAAAATGAAGTCCACTTGTAACGTCGGTCTACTCAGAAATCAGTTCTCCGTTTTCTACGACAGAGAAAAAAAACCGGTGCGCCAGAAACGTAGACTCTTATATTATGCTCTCAGACTATAGAGTTGAATCATCCCATCTCTATTGTTAACAAATGGAGAAAACAGTGTAAAGAAAAGGAGAAAAACAACCAGGTTGACGTTGTTTCCTGTTATGCCACGCTCGCAAAGTATCAGGTGCGACCTTCATAGTAACTAACCCGCTAATAGTGAAACTGAATCCTCAAAGGGATACCTGGGTTATTAGGGACAGATGGCCTTCGGTTGTATTGTACATATATTCATGTCACATATCTTCGCCGACGTAACACTAAAAATACGAAAGGACGGTTGCTGTAGAGTTCACAGGAATGCAAGCACTTCCATGAGCGCTGCGGTGCAGACGACGTCTGTCTAAAATGTGGCGGGAAAATTTGAACTCGCTAACTGTCGTGGGCCTAGGCTACAGCCCTGCAAGGCACTGTGATTGGCCATGACACTCGCATTCCAACCCTTCTGTACATCTCTGTTTGACTCATTTCACTGATATTTAGCTTCGTAACACTAAAACACTGGACAAAAACGATGACAGGGCACTCAAGGACACGGCATAGCTCCAGGCAACGAAAACACAAAAAAGAGATTACAAGGACGTTGGCAACGCTATGCTTTAGCTCATGACTAGATTTGAAAATAATCCCGTGATAAACAACTGTTCTCTGCATGACCGACTTAGCAACGTATATTCGAGTTACCTGCAACGTTTTTGTGATTTCATGTGTGAATATTGGGTGTTCGTTCATGATTATCCAAGGTTGAGGCATTAAATCAATTTTTTTTTTTTTTACTTACAAGCGGCTGATTATTATTGCATTTGAGCTTCTTGTATTATCCGAAATGATGAACATTCAGATAATGATAATAATATGAAAATGTGTTATATGTTGATAAAGATATAAGCTATTCTGTAATATTAATGTTATTAGACAAAAATTATTATTAGTACGGTATACAAATGCATTCACAGATCTCTGTCTCTCTCTCAACATATTACTATATATATATATATATATATATATATATATATATATATATATATATATATATATATATATATATATATTCAGTAATAACCAGTTCCCCTTAACGGGGCTGATTCCGCAAAAGAAAACCTTATCTTAACTTGTATACTACTCACTTCTGTGTGGAATACTTTATCGTCCATTATACCGAATATTTTTCCCGCGCTACTTAACAGTTTCTCTTTTTGATAATGTGCTTTATCTTTTAGTGATTTTGTTTTTAAGGTTCCTCTATATATTGTGTATTTCCATAGATGTCCATCACACGAGCGTTTATTGTAAAAGCTTGGATTCAGTCTTGCCATTGAAAATTAAATCAAGAATAACAATGCTGTCTCTACAGCGCAGGGTAATATATGAGAATAACGGAGAAAAAAAATGCATTAATATTATTCGAAGTGAGCAAACATTCATTTGAAGGACGACTGAAAATGCCGTTAACTTGCTTAGCCAGCCTCCAAAACATGAAACGCCCCTATGTGAAACACTAAAGGAAGAAAATAATGGATATAGAAAACACGGATTGATATGTCAACGTGTGTATGAGCGGAGTGTCATCATCAAGACCCGTGTACAGTTATATAAGCTTGGTCTATACCTCGGCTCGAACATACATCCACTAATCTATTAATTCACGAGGCTACAAATCAGCAACAATCCTCCAGTCAAAAGTGATATATTCGTACTAACATAGTTGGCTAAGACTGGAAATTCATGGTGCTGCCATGTTTTACGTAATCTTTTGCGTCGTTTCTATTAATTCTGCAGGGATGTATTATATCATTAGGTTTTGTGGTTATAAACCTGTCTCCTACTCCGTGGCTGTCCCATTTAGGAGTAACTGTTTTATTGCCAGTTATTTCTCATCACAACATTATGTGGCCTGTTGATGCATCTTTGATCAACTTTATTCAGTCATTGGTTTTAATCTAATGCTTTGACGTTAAATTATGAAACCCCTGTGCATATTTTCATAAAGCTAAGTTATTATATTATAATACGTTTTTCTCACAAAATTTCATGTGTATTAGTCTCTCAGTTCCCCACATGTCTGCTCTCCGCTATCCGGTTTTTCTTGTAATATTCTTACTTCCTTCCTTAGAAGTTTTTTTTTTTCCTACACTCTTTCATCAGTAATTTCCGCTCTCATGCAGCGCGTAGAATTAACCGAGCCTTTTCGTAGTTCTCTTGTTTCTTCGCATACCATATTTGTAAGTCTTCAATCTGGTTCTTTTCAAGAGTTTCCCCGTGCCTTAAAACGTACTCTACTTTATCTCCGAGTCTGTTGCCCTGTAACAGATACCCCCAATCTACGGGTGCACCCGGAGACCCCTATCCCCGACCCCGTCCCCCTAAGACCCCACTTCCAGACGGCCTCGGTAGGAAAGTGATGTAGCAGCCGACAGCCCGCCTTTTTATTTTTTTTCTTTTGCGGCTGGCCGCTCGTGGCGGGAAAATTCAAATTTCGCGGGCATTTGTAGGCTGCTGGGTTAAAAACGTTTCTTTTCAAAGTTCTCCTTCGTCCTCTTCTCCTCCTTCTCCAAGGTGATAGTGGTACAGAATGTGAGTCAGCAGCTGCTATGCCGTATTGGTCATCTTTCTCGTGCCTTGAATGAAATAACAGTTAGCGTGGACACTTGAGAACAGGTGAAACGAGAAAGAGAAACAATTATTGGGCTTAGAATAATATCCTTGTGATTACCATAAATAGTGATTGTTTCGTTACTGATGTTTTAACATGATGCAATATCACGACAGTAAACATTGTTATTATTTAGTTTTACATTTATACCCTTAATTTGTGGTTGTTTCACTTACAGTTTTATGTTATAAAAAATGTTATACATAACACCAGAGCAGTAATGTCTAAATTAACAGATTTATAGAAATACAAAATCCCATGAATATTATGACAAACTTAAGAACAAAGTATATCGGATTTATTGAAGAATTAGGAATTACTACGTCTCAGCTCAATTAAACATTAATGATACAAATTTATATTCATAACCAACATTGCGTAAAAATTTTATTAGCATTTGAAATAGTTTTAATCCACTGTGGATTCGGTTTTATTTATATTGATTGATTGATTGATTTTTAGTCTAATATTAGCTTGACCCAAAAATTTATGAAAATATATCGTTCTTCATGCATAAGCACTATGCAACCCATAACGTTAAGGCAAAACTCCATTGCTCAAGGGACTATTATCCACGCCATTATGTAAATCAGATAAGAGACCCAACGACAAATGAAGCCAACGTGACTATGATCCTCACTCTTGTAACTGTCATATATCTGCAGCTACAGGTGTTTGCGTCTCCCGAGTGACGACAAACTCGGAAGAGGAACTTTTGTCGTTCGTTTCCAATTATCTAATTTTCATACGCCGTTTTTCCATGTAAACATCAACGTACGAACGTCAACATTCGAGGAAAAAAGGGACATATTGTCACATTTTACGGAGGAAAAAAGATCGTACTTGAATTTTCTCTTTATTGAAACGAACCTTGAAATATTATCACACATGAACATAAATAGGTTAAAGTGTAATTTAAGCGTCTGTTATTTTAAAGAAAAAATGGTATTTTTGAGACTATCATTCTTCTTCTTTCTTCAGTGGGCAAACCACATGAAGGCAGAGCTGATTCTCCCGCGCGCATAATAACGCACCCGACTGCTTGTTTGTTTTGCTCTTTTTCCACTTGAACGCGCGCGTGTAGGTGACGCCCCCAATATCAACGATTGTGTGCGCCACCAGTGTGTTCTTTTCCACATGGGTAATGAAGATTTAACCGACTCTGCGTTTTTTTTTTTTTTTAAGTTTGATCGTCTAGGAATCGCTTCGTTTAGTCTGTGTAGTTTGTTGTATTGTTGCTTTGTTTAGGTATCTCATTTAAAGTTTCCGTTTCGGCTGATATTTTTTCACTATCTTCCTTTATGATTTAAATGATTGTCCATGTCTCTTTTCATGGTCCATAGTCGTTCACAATAATGCTTCGTCCTCCCTGTATCTCTTCTTCTGTGTGCATACACACTTGTACGATGATTCATGCACTTATACATATATTCATATGTGTGTGTGAGTGTGCGCGCGCGTCCCATTTCTTTCCTTTCTTCTATCGAATCCAGACGAACAGAGAAATCATTGCATCTGGCTTCCAAACAGGGTCCCGACCACAGATCTCAAGGACACGGTAGCCAACTCCTCTCTCTCTCTCTCTCTCTCTCTCTCTCTCTCTCTCTCTCTCTCTCTCAGATAATTTTCTTCCTACTGTAGGCTGCAATGAGACTGTTGCATAATATTATGAAGACGATTGTGAGCTTGTTACTTTAGTAAGCCAATAACGCTACTATATAGTACTATGAAATCTGTCCCCCTTTTTGGACACCCCCTTAATTTGGTAAGCTATGAGGTTTCTGTATAGTACTCCCAGGACCCACATGTCTGCTCGCTTATGTCTGTCACCTTCAGTAAACAATTTGTCTGCCTTATTGGGTATAGGGCCTGACCCCTATTAGTCTAAAACCCAGCAAACAACAAAACTATTTTATAATATTGAATCTAACGTGCATTAATCTGGTATCTTCAGTAAGCAAAGAAATAAATGTATAGGACCATATACGATCGCACGGCACCAAGGAGTCTAATGCTTCCCAAGTCTAACTTTTAGATGTGACTACTTTGTAGTTTACGAAGTGTGTCCGCATACTGGTTTGTCATTTTCGGTAAGCAATGGGCCTTCTATTGCATAGCAACAAGAAGCCTGACGTTGGAACTGCGCACATTTATCAAAGCTTAAGACGAAATTCACGTATAAAAATCGTTATATGCTAACGTAGCTAGACCGTAAAACATGACGCTAACATAAGGGAAGAGAAAGAGCCAGTCCCGACCCCAGGGACGTTACGTCCTATTCCGAAGCTCTGACTTTATGGTGAAGAAACAAATGGATACACCTTGCATTTTATTATAGAGAAATTATTAATTTTCATAATTTAAAAACTCGTATTGGGAAGATTGTAGTTAGGCAGTAGGCCTAAAGGAAGAGCGTCAAAACCTTTCCTTCGGAATGAGAATATATTTGTTTTTTTGTTGATGTGTTTATCCGTTTGTTATTGTTATCTGTATTTCATTAATTCCCTTTCCTTCATATACGGGCAAACGCTTATATGGAAGGTTCTTTAGGAAGGTAACGCCATTTTTGGTGATACCATTTTTGGCTTGTTCTATGAATAATAATGATGAAAATAATTTTGTTTACCTGTAAGCATTCCTTACTCAGTAAACGTACTCCACAAGTTACCAGCTATTTTGGCTTGTTCATTGATAACGTGTTCATTTTAGAAATATTAATTATGATCAATAATGGCAGGTCTCATTAATTACCATAATGAGCTAAATGAATAGACATAATTCAGATTTAGATATTTCATAATATGGACATCATTCTTCGACCTTTCCCAAAGGCTATTTTATTTTATTTTATTTTTTTGTAAGCCATGAAAGCTTCTAAATTATTCGAATCCAGGTAAAAAAAAAAAGTCACCGAAAAAAGGTAACAGGAAAAAAAGTCACATTAATTTTTCCTAGATAGTGACCCCCAAGAGTTGTAACCAGGTATTTATCCACCTTTGCGGCGTGTTTAGTACAAGCCCGTTGGGGATGGCCGTAAAAGCATAAACACAAGACTGTTAATTAATGTGACTTTTTTTCGGTGACTTTTTGCCTGTGATTTTATTACCGGCCACCAATTATTCATCAAGTTGTTCTTACAATAAAAAAACAATATATATATATATATGTATATATATATATATATATATATATATATATATATATATATATATATATATATATATATACGTATGTTAGTATGTAAGAATGTATATATATACTCTCTCTATATATCTTTCTATATACATATACATATACATATATATATATATATATATATATATATATATATATATATATATATATATATAGTTCGTGCGTTACTCTTCAGTGTATTTCGCGTATACTTTTAAATACTTTGCTGATAGTTTTAAATTTAAATATTACATTGATTACTGAGTCTATATTCTCGAGGTTCTTTGCAGCGTCCCTTCAGCCTCTAGCTGCAACCATTTCATTTCTTTTACTGTACCTCCGTTCATATGAGCTTTCTTCCATCTTATTTTCTACCCTCTCCTAACAATTGATTCAAAGTGCAACCACGAGGTTTTCCTCCTGTTACACTTTTCAAACCTTTTGACTGTCAATTTCCGTTTCAGTGCTGATTGACCATACAAGTCCTAGCGCTTGGCTTTTGGCCTAAATTCTGTAGTATTCTCTAGTATTCTGTGGTATTCGCTATTCTATTCACGCTGTTGCGTAGAAATTACCATTGGCCTACCTCGCAGAAACTTGCAAATCGAACAGTGTGACTCAGTTCCCAAAAGTAGGTTTTGTCATACGAATATAATCGTTTTATAGCATATCTCATCATCTTGCCGCCAAAAATGGCGCGAAGCATCAAACATTTTCTGTTATAGCTCAAAAATAATGCCATGTACGACTTCAGCTTCGCTTCCAGCCAGCACTGGCTGTCTGCAGCAAAGTTAGGCTAATGTTTCTCCGGGAACAAGCTCCATTTTCGTTGGGAAAGCGACAATGTGCTGTTTATGTAACGGCTTATCACAGTCCCCCAAAACCCACCCACAACGTGCATGATTAATTACAGAGAGGATTGGCGTACACAGATGCACAATTCTAATGATCTGTTTGACAACAAACTCCATCTTCAGTTGCCAGAATTTCCACGTCTTTCTCTCTCCCGTGACGAGGCCATAAATCTCTCTCTCTCTCTCTCCCAGCCAAAAACTTCTACAACGCCACGCTCTACATTTTAACAGTTAGTGGAGCCTGTAACGATTTGTAATTTCTCTACGGATACCCCACATTTAGTTTCATATTTCAAATGACTCATTTCGTTAAAAAAACTACGGCAGGTATGAATAATTATGTTTAACATATTGGAGGAGTGTATGAAGGACTGATTATCCTGTTTTGATAAAACACTTTGATCGTCTTATTAGTATTGATGGCAGTTATTTAAAGGAAAACTAATTTGTTGTTGACTGAAAAATCTCCGTGATTAATTATCCAATTTGTTTTAATTTATATATACCTCAATCGGGTATGAGGTGAGAGAGAGAGAGAGAGAGAGAGAGAGAGAGAGAGGAGGAACACAAACAGGACACGTTAAGATTGAGAGAGGCGGGCGAACTCATACTCTCACAAAGATACAGAAATGGAGGGAAGGCGAACGCATGAATACATACACACAAAGCAAGAGACAGAGAGACAGATAGAGACACGAAGTTAGTAAACATAAAGACTGTTGAAGAGAGAGTTAAGTAGATATACACACAAGTAGATATATAAACCGAAACAAGTGTTATAACTTAACTTCATCTTAGACACTGGAATGTTAACCAGCGCAAACATTGCATGGAAAAAAGCAATTTGAATGTTCAGTTTTAATTAACATCAGCTGGAAAACCACAAGGGATACAATATTCAGTGAAACATATCTCAGTTAATTGCGAGGAATAAATGAAAAGCAGAATAATAGTAACAGTAAACCAGCTGAAGTAAATACATCGGTTTGCCTATTTGCCCAAGCATACACACGTGTGTGTGTGTGTGTATATATATATATATATATATATATATATATATATATATTGTTATTTTAGGCCTAACACCATCCCTGTAGTTCAATGCTTAACTGCATTACTTCACCAAAAATAGACCCAACATAGATCCCACGTGGAAGAAACAGCCTTACGTCTGTTTCCTGAAAAATCCATTCTAAATAAATTAACCCTTTATTCAGTAAGGGCATGGGGCTTGCAGCCTCACCCAAAAAAGACTTACCGAGAAACGGAAGGTTCCACCCTCTGGAGCCACCTCTGCATATGCCTACAAAAGCATCTGGTGCTGTGTGACTCTGACAAATGCCTTCGCTAACGAACGTGTCAGTGCGGAATCTTGTCAATTTTTCAAAAATAATATCTGGTTATTTTACTCTAATTTTTAAAAAGGTATCTTCGACATTTAATGGTTTTAGTGTCATTAAAAAAAATGTTTGTGGAGATATTTCATTTGCTGTTATTTTCAATTTTTTTTTTTTTTTTTTGCTTTTCATTTTACTGTGTTCAGGCTCTTTTTGTCAGGAAATTTGCCCAGTTTGAATATAATAATAATAATAATAATAATAATAATAATAATAATAATAATAATAATAATACCAACCCATCCTATTTTGCAATATCGGTGTTTATCTAATCTGAAAATGTATTTGATTTAGTTATCTTTTGGTTAGCAAAGCTCTAGTGGCCATTATTGGAGTAAATAAGTCTATTGTAATTTTTTTCTTTTGGGCTCGCCTATCGCGTTACGTTGTTGCATGATTCTGCACACGTGGCACATGATAATATAGTAATAATAATACCCTTTATATCATTTCAAGGCCACATACAAAAATGCATACGACTTGGCGCAGAGCATGCGCTTAAATACGTCTATTTTTGCGCCGTCGTACCTAGTTAATGCGATTACGCCGTTCCGTTTTCTGCTTACAGATTCGTTTAATGATCAACAAGCGAATTTTCCGTTACAGCCTTTGCGCCCAACAGCGACGCCACTTGAAGTGCGTCGCTGCAAATCCACATGGTTTGGATCTTCTTGTCAGCTTCGGATACACGAGTTGAATGCATTATGTCAGCTGGAGGCTACAAGCAAGATTATGACGAGTGGCTGCGACTCTGTGCGGACGTGCACTTGTGCTTGAGATGTGGGGCTTAGATATTAACTGAACGCTAGGCTAAATTCAAACGTCTGGGGGTTTAACGTACCATGGTACTAAAAAGTCTTCTCTCTCTCTCTCTCTCTCTCTCTCTCTCTCTCTCATAACAAGGATACACTGAAAAAAGGAAAAAGCACGGGCCATTGTGTTTTCAGTAATCAATAATAATACATCACCGCCATGCCTAGGCCTAGACTAACAAAATGATGAATGGTGCGCCTATGCCTACCAGGAACATTCAACCCTTTCAGATGTGAAAGATTTGCATCTAAAATTGAGGTGTGTGATTATTCATCGACTTAATCACTTAATGATAGGTTTGAGACTTTGGTAACAGAAGTCTTCTCAAAGTCAGAGTGAAATCTACTATCAACAAACATCGCAGTAAAAGTTCGTATGTAGTGAGGGAATGTCTCTTGAAGATACCACTTTAGTCTAGGAGAAAGAGAGAGAATTTGATGAAGAAAAATTCACAAAACACTAAAACGGTGGGTGATAATTATTGAACAACAGTTCATATTGTAACTGCATAACATTATAACATTTTATATGAAAATAATGAAAGAAGCCAACAACCTCCTGCCATTGCCAAGGCTTAGACCTAAATACAAAACGGATTGGACAAAATATAAAGGCTGAAAAGCCCCCAAAATCACTATAGGCCTACACAAGGCGAAAATCTAAAGAACACTGGTCCGTACACACCCGGCTGGGGCCAGATTTATGCCTAGGGCTTTAAATAATTAAAAAAGACAAAGGAGTTGACAGGTAGACACCCCTCCCTCGTCTGGTACTGTCAAGACAATCATCTGTTGGTTCCATCATTTACCTGTCAACAGCGCTATGGGAAGAGAGAAAGAGAAAGCCTGGGCTGGATGGCGCCACAACGCGGCGTCGATGAGGAATATATTTTTTTGGAAGAAAGAATATGCGGTGTTTTACCATAATGCAAGGCCATATAATATTACGATTATAAATAATGGCATCCAAAATATCTTTCTTGATAATAATTTTCCCAAGTTAATCAACTTGATGGGTAATAATATTGCATTTTAATTTTCCTAAATTCTAGAGACGACTTTACCAAGTTGTCCGTATTATTGGATTACCGCAGTTTTTCTCTGTAATCATACAACTGAAGTCTTCTGAAACGAAATGTGAAATGCGATTACTCACATCCTTTCTCATAAATATATTGCAATTCTCCTCGGCGTGAGATTTGTGGAATAAATAGACAAGTCATAATCATTACCGTTTCATCCACAACTCGTCTTTCTCATTTCCTCCCTTCCTTGTTCTCCCTCTTCCACTTCCATCACCCCCCCACCCCACCCTACCCCTTACAGAAACCATCCTCTCATACCCGCTTCCTCCTACCCCGCCCCCCCCCCCACCTCTCCATCTCCCTCCCCCCAATTTCATCACCCTTGCTCTTGGTCCCTCTATTAGTTCTTTCATTTGACTAATGATCTCGATAATTGGTTCCTTTGGGGAACGGTCTGCCATCTATCTGTCTGTTCAAGTGAGAGAGAGAAGGAGGTCTCATTTTTATAAAAGCTTTGTGAAGAGGGACTTTGTAAATATTTATCATATATGTATATATATGTGTGTTTATATATACACACATATATATATGTATGTATGTTATATGTACATACTATACATGTATATATATGTAGAGTCTACTGGAATTCGAGAAGTTAAGAGGGCATTGTGGCTATTAGAATTACATGTATATATATACATATATACACATATACATATATATATATATATGCATGTATATTATGTATGTATATTAAAATGTTTGTATTATGCAGGACGCATATACATACATAAAAGCAGTCAGAATGACCTACACACACACACACACACACACACACACACAATCAAGCATTCACACAATAACACAACCCCAAACACTGATAGTTTTCACAACTGAAAGAGGAATTTTGAAACGAAACACTAAACGATACCTATGTATTTAGCAAAAGCTAAATACGTAGGATCATTCAGGTCTGAGGAGAGCGTATACAAAGTAATTAGGTGGTGCTTATTAACAGACAGGAAAGGGAAAACTCGAGGCGGATTGTATACGTGTATTGTGTGTTATTAAAGGAGAACAATAAAGGCGTGATGTATTATCTTAATTTTATGTGTCATGTAAAGAGGAGATTATGTACATACTGTATATGCACACAAACAGACGCAAACATATATTTGTATATATATATATAAGTATATGTATATATACATATATGTATCCTTATACATACATACATATATATATATACACACAAATATATGTGTGTGTGTCTGTTTGTGTGTATATACAGCATGTATATAATCTCCACTTTACAATACACATATAAAATTAAGATAATTTATCACACCTTCATTGTTCTCCTTTAACAACACACACAATACATACTGTATATACATATACATATACATATACATATACATATACATCCCATACACGCAAACTTACTGACAGCACAAAGCATCTAATTCTGAAATATTATCCACGGTATCTGATTCGCCATAAGTCTCTCTCGTCCTGTTCCGGGTCGATAAGTCCCATCTTTATGTTGGGAAGTACCCAGGGTGCAAAAATAAAACCTAGGGTGTATACCAAGCTTTAGTTAAAATCTGTACCCATATAAGTTGCATGTGATACCCTGAAGGCATTTGAAAGTCTATTCGAAACAGATGCCCTGAATGCCCTGAATTATCTTTGTTGCAAAGGCAAACAGACGTACACACACACACACACACACACACACACACACACACACATATATATATATATATATATATATATATATATATATATATATATATATATATATATATATATGCAGCAACCTGGTCATTCAACTGAAAGACCTGGGTTCGATCCTGATGTAAGTCAGAAATTTATTTCTGTTTTACACGTGATTGTGTGTTGATTATTTCTAACATACATATATGTATATATATGTGTATATATACATAGACAGATAGATAAATTGATAGACAGGTCAGGGAAGGGGAAGCGATTTAGGTACGTTCACTTAGGCAGTGAATATGTACTTGGTGGTTAGTCGACTGTGGTGAGTTATATCCATGGGGAGGAGGCCACACGGGTCTAATGACCAAAATATTTACTGAGAAACGTAAAATCAACAGTTTTTCGTTTCCTGTAAAAGAAAACTATTGTGCCGGCTTTGTCTGTCCGTCCGCACTTTGTTCTGTCCGCACTTTTCCTGTCCGCCTTCAGATCTTAAAAACTACCTGAGGCTGGAGGGCTGCAAATTGGTATGTTGATCATCCACCCTCCAGTCATCAAACATACCAAATTGCAGCCCTCTGGCCTCTGTAGCTTTCATTTTATTTAAGGTTAAAGCTAGCCATAATCGTGCTTCTGGCAACGATATAGGATAGGCCATCACCGGGTCGTGGTGAAAATTTCATGGGCCGCGGCTCTTACATCATTTTACCGAGACAACCGAAAGATAGATCTATTTTCGGTGGCCTTGATTATACGCTGTCGAGGCTGTACAGAAAACTCCATTACGCCGAAACAATTACACTCGCAAGAAAAATCACGCAAATATCTCGTCAGTCATCATCAATAACAGCTATCTCCTCTATTGCAGAAAACCGTAATAGGCCACGCATTACTTAAGGTTATTTGCAGCGTGCCTTCGGCCCTTAGCTGCAACACCTCTCGTACCTTTTACTGTACGTCCTTTCGTATTCTCTTTCTTCCATCTTACTTTCCACCCCCTCCTAACAATTGATTCACAGTGCAACTGCTTTGAGGTTTTCCTCCTGTTACACGTTTCAAATCTTCTTCTGTTAATTTCCGTTTCAGCTCTGAATGACCTCATAGGTCCCAGTTCTTGGCCTCTGGCCTAAATTCTATATTCAGTTCAATTCAATTCAATTCATAATATGGATAATAATTCAATATGAAAGTCGTGTTGGGTATGACCAGTAGGTACAGTTTTTTCGTAAATTTTCCGTTCTCTGTTCTTTTAGGTCCAAAACACTTATAGACTAATTCCCAGTGTTTTTTGTAAGGGTCACCTATTATTCAAAGAAATATCTTTGGCGTCCGCAGAATAAAATGTATGTGTGTAAACAAAAAGATCCTGTGCCAAAGAAAAGTAGTTTACAAGTAAAAACAAATAATGGAAAAATAAACAAAATACAGGAATTCTCATATATGCACAGTTCTTGAAAAATGCCAGACAGTCAGTAATTGCAACACACATCACAGTAGCCTTTCATGAGAAGCTCAAAAATATACAAAGAAAACACGGAATTAAACTAATCTTTTATACGACCAAGATTAAAAAAACAAAAACGCACAAAAAAAAGTGACACGCTCCAAAGGGATCCATTGCTACATGAATATACAGTACGCTCATTCAGGCCGCGTCTCTTTTAGGCCTATGAATGACGAGGCACATCCGGCGAGACGCCTCGTGTCTTTTGGGCTCATTAAATCTTTCTTTTGCCACGATGGTGACGAGGACTCACCTCTGATAGATTAATACTCGCCTAAGAAGACGGAGAAAAAGGCTAAATCGGCTGTGAAATTTTTAGCAGGAAACTGGAGGGGCCTAGAGATAGGCTGAACCGTGGGAAACGGCTGCCGTAGGCCTATGGGGGTGTGGTTGAAAAGTAGGTTGGTTGCTCCAGCTTCTGTGCTGGGCGATTGCTGTCGTCACTTGGGCGGTGAACTCCAATATCCGTGGTGCAAACTTTCCAGTTGTATATCTGTTGGCGGTGTTAGGGGAGCCTTTTGGAAACGGTGTCCAATTTTCTTTTATAAAAAAAAATATTGCCGTTATGGCAGGATGATGTCTATACGCCTAATGTTCATAGAGGAATTTTTCCGTAATAAATTTCGATAAGGTTATCAAGATTTCTCGTACGGGAATAAAATTGTTTTTTAGTTTTGTCCATCAGAATAGATCTCTTCACAGCTTTCCTCAGTTATGTTAAACTCCCAGTATCAATCTTTAACGAATATCTACAGGAATTGAGAAGAAATATCTATATTATTAACATTTATGGATTCGAGCAAATGCTCATTACTTTTTCGAGACAACTCGCTTCGTCCCGGAAGCAACTTGTGAAATAGTTTATAACCTGATTTGACATTTTTATAACTGTTTACATCTACTGCATGGCCATATTTTCATTACGTATATCTGTCTTCAATCACGTTACCTTGAGAAGTTCATACGAGAGAGAGAGAGAGAGAGAGAGAGAGAGAGAGAGAGAGAGAGAGAGAGAGAGAGAGAGAGAGAGAGAGAGAGAGAGTTTAACTTTTCAGAAAAATTACAGTATCAGCTCATCACTCGGGTGTACAATTCGCTTTGATACCTTCATGGTGAGAAATCATTTAGTACATTTTTCTTCAGAATTTATATGCCTCCATCTGAATGTAAAATCATCATTTCTACATAGTTCTGAGCTGATTTCAATAATGGAGATACGTTCAAATACGGAATATATATAGTTGGAAGGTTTATGCTTATCCAAATCAGTAAGCCAATAAAAAAATCAGTGAGTATACGCATGACCTACAATATCAAAAACAGTTCTGTTAAGGCGCTGGCTTTCTTGATGGCTCTTACCACTTGCACCAGACCCTTTACTCCTGTTATTCTCAGGAACTGCAATATCCAGTGAAGGGAGACTTTCCTTTCGTCATCTAGGTCTAACCACTGATAATCATCCCGGAATAAAGTCCTACTACAGGATGAGTGAATGAATTAGTGCTTTATCATTAGACCTACACAAACATAAGCGCGGACGCTGCGCTGGCTCGTTAAGCCAGTAACCTTTAAATGAAAGCTGGTTGAAATATGGCATTAGCTTAGCTCCTGGTCTGAGCGGGTAAATACGTATTAGTTGTTAGGGTAAACTTTGAGCTGATTTAGACTGTTCTATGCTTGGTACAAATATCAGTTCTGGTTGATAATCCTTGTGCAAACTTTCTAATCCTCTTTTTTATGTTCTTCCACAGTAATCTTACAAATAATTATAGCGATATTTTAATGAAATATTAACGAAATGTAAACCTCTAAAGGACACCCCTACCCACCAAAGAAAGAAGCTTATTAACCAAATAAACATATTTTGCGCAAGGTGAGACTTCGTCAGTCCGGTAGCGAGAAAAAGACTTTTAATAATGAGACTAGCCTCATTACCCTGCCACTTTATTCCACGCACCCCGCCGGGAGTCGATTAGAATGTTGTCTCTCATTCCGGGGCGTAGAATCTTATTTAGCACCTGACAGGCTGGGAGCTGTGACCTCTTTGGCAGAAGAAACACACGCATACACACACACACACACACACACACACAGACACAGAGAAAGGCTACATTTCCGACTAAGACCAAGCGCTATTCGGCTCACAATAGGACTTAGTTTTATATTTAACGGTGATTTTTTTCTTTTTTTGCGAAACAGGGCAAATAAAATCAGCTAAATCTTTCGTGGTTGATTAGCAAAAAAAAATTTTGCATTTCTGACCAGTTGTATTATTATTATTATTATTATTATTATTATTATTATTATTATTATTATTATTATTATTATTATTATTATTATTTGTTCAGGAAACGAACTCCATATTACAGTTTTAAGAATAAATAAATGATACTGCACTTATAACAAATACCTTTGGAATACGATTGTGTGTGTGTGTGTGTGTGTGTGTGTGAGAGAGAGAGAGAGAGAGAGAGAGAGAGAGAGAGAGAGAGAGAGAGAGTGGCGTTTGTTAGTATAGATTTTAATCTCATAACAACGTGGAACTAACAACAGTGTCTCTCAGTTTGGACTTAGTTGAGTTGCCATTACCATGGCACTAGGCCTACACAGGCTCTTGCCCTTCCGATCAATTCTTAATTAAGATAAAAATTAAAGAGAGAAAGCTGTTACGTCGCCTGAGACTTAATTACAGACCACAACCACCTGTCTACCTGTTATGGCCTAGACGGAAGTTCTTCTCGCGTCAGGCGCACCTGTCCGTCTAATTCTGCGCCGTTTCATCTCAGCCTGTCAGTCAACTTGATTAAAACCGGTTGGTGTCCGTTAGTTTCTGTTTGCTAGCTTTCGATTACGGTGAAGCGTATAAACGAGTTGGTTCGGAGGGAGCGTTCGTTAGGCTGACGGGGACGGAAAACGGCAAGGCCACCCATTTGGGGATGAATGAGTCAAAACCCGTATGGAGCAGTAGGAAAACATCCAAAAAACCTTATGCAACAGGGAGACAACAGCAGAGAAATGCCGTTTTGGGATGCAGAACAACATGAACCCCTTTCCAGGTGGTGGAAAACAACGATACCCCCTTTTTAGAGGAAGAAAACAACACAAATCCCTCTCCAGTTCGTGGTAAACATGGGAAAAAATGCCATTAGTTTAGAAAAAAAACTATATCAAGGAGTAGAAAACAGAAAAAATTCATGGGGAAGAACAAAACACGCAGCAGGGATCCCTTCCCAGGAAATGGCAAATAACAAGGTTCACTTCTATTGTCCGACACACGTAATATTCATTTTATGCCTGATTATAGATATAAAGAAAATTCCAAGTGAGGTAAAACTGTGAACAAAAAAGACTGCTCGAGTTTTCAAGGAAGTTCTCAAACTTATAAACCTGAAGCTATGAGGATTGTAGATATCCCCTACAAAATTTAAAGTACTGGTCTTGGATACATTGATTCTCAAGTATCTCAACAGGATGATATCTTGCAAGCAAGGATTGCCATTAAAAGATCCTGAATCTCGTAAGTTACAGGTTTCAATTTATCTGGGACAAGAAGAGTGTGGACCGAAGTGTATTAGCTTAACTGGCACTGGGCCTTCAGACTGGAAAATCTCCTCAGAAAGTCTGAAGCTGGGCCTTCAGACTGGAAAATCTCCTCATAAAGTTCTGTAGAGAATCTACTCAGAAAGTCTGAAGCTTGGCCCTCAGACTGGAAAATCTCCTCAGAAAGTCTGAAGCTGGGCCTTCAGACTGGAAAATCTCCTCAGAGGGTCTGAAGCTGAGCCTTCGGAGTAGAGAATCTACTCAGAAAGTCTGAAGCTTGGCCCTCAGACTGGAAAATCTCCTCAGAAAGTCTGAAGCTGGGCCTTCAGACTGGAAAATCTCCTCAGAAAGTCTGCAGCTCGGCCTTCAGACTGGAAAATCTCCTCAGAAAGTCTGCAGCTCGGCCTTCAGACTGGAGAATATCCTCAGAAAGTCTGAAGTTTTTGCCTGTCTGCTTCTCCACTTAATTAAACTCATCGAAAATATATAAAAGTTGAAGTGCTGGTAACATTAAGAGCTTGATTTTAAATAAGCGTGCATTCACACAACCAATAAATTCAAAGCGTGAATATATATACTAACAGATAAATACTCGAGAGAGAGAGAGAGAGAGAGAGAGAGAGAGAGAGAGAGAGAGAGAGAGAGAGAGAGGAAATATCAGTGTTGGGGTCCTCAAAGGTAGACTTCTGAGATATTGCATTGCGCTGCCAAAAGGATAGCTTTTAGAAATATTCATTGCGTGCAATAGAGTCCTCGCTACCTATTGTCACATTGGATGCATGGATATATGGTCATACTAATCTGTTTTTTTTTGTTTATTGGACATTTATTTGTAACTATCTTCTCTCTGTTCTCAGTTCTGTTGTTCTCGTGGAGCTTCACTGTAAGGGGCTATTCTTCTTAGTGTTTTAATTTTTCTGTTTATTGGACATTTATTTGTAATTATATTCTCCCTGTTCTCTATTCTGTTCCTGAGATGGGGCGTCTTCTGTGGAGCGTTTGAATAATAATAATAATAATAATAATAATAATAATAATAATAATAATAATAATAATAATAATAATATGGCTTCATTATGCAAATTGATTTTATACTGAGTTTTCTCAATTCTGATAATTCGCCTTTCCTGCACATCAATATTATTAGTCAATACTTGGCCAACGTTCATATTTCGATAGATGATATTGATACCCCGGAAAAGCGATTTATTAGAAGAACTGAGAAAACTCAGTGTAAAATCAATTCGCATAATGCAGCCATGTTATTCAACAAAGCTTGCCTCAAAGAGGGTCTTCTTCCTTCTAATAATAATAATAATAATAATAATAATAATAATAATAATAATAATAATAATAATAATAATAATAATGAGCCATTACTCCCGAGAAATTCACGAAAACTACTTGGTATTTCCTGCACTTAATTTTCCCCAGTTTTTTTTCCTCTTTGCTGAGTGTTTTCCACTTTAGTTTACTTATATTTATTCGTGTGCTATTCCCTGTTACCTATTCTTTCCGACAAACGGGTTTCCTATTCTGTGGAATCTTGCTTTGAAAGTCTAAAGCCTCTTCGGATTGCTCTAAATGAACTTCTGTTCATCTTGAACTCCGCAGGAAAGAACTCACTCCCTTACATAGACTTATACTCACTCACACTTATACAGAATAGTTAAAAAATAACAGTGACCTCGAGCACTTCGTCAATAAAAAACAAGTAAAAAATGCGCCGAAGTTTCTTCGATGCAATCGAGTTTTCTGTACAGCCGCCACAGCATATAACCAAGGCCACCGAAAATAGATCTATCTCTCGGTGGTCTTGGTGTAATGCTGCATGAGCCGCGGCCCATGAAACTTTAACCGCTGCCAGGTGGTGGCCTATCCTATATAGTTGCCAGAAGCGCGATTATGGCTAAATTTAACATTAAATAAAATAAAAACCACTGAGGCTACAGGGCTGCAAATTGGTATGTGTGTTGATTGGAGGGTGGATGATCAACATACCAATTTGCAGCCCTCTAGCCTTAGTAGCTTTTAAGATCTGAGGGCCGACAGAGAATTGCGGGCAGAAAAAAAGTGCTGACAGAGTAAAGTGAGGACGGACAGACAAATCCGGCACAATAGATTTCTTTTACAGAAAAAAACTAAGCGCTCATATTTCAGCTAAAGTGAAACGTGTAGGAAGCGCCGAAGTAAATCTGTCTGTCCTTGTCACGTTTGCGAAGTAATGAAAAGGAGGGCTGCGTGTCCCAGGCCGGAAAGCCTCGGGGAACCCCACCTATTATTGTTAACATTATATCTTTCCTCCATTGTACGCGCAAGGTGCATTGCTATCTGGCCCTGAGATGAAATGAAATGTAGTATTATTATTATTATTATTATTATTATTATTATTATTATTATTATTATTATTATTAAAGTTTCATGACTTTAAAGAGCAAGTATTGAATTTTAAGGTCTTGAGGTCTCCAGGTGAATATCTCTGAAATATAATCACTAATAAAATTTCAATATTATTATTATTATTATTATTATTATTATTATTATTATTATTATTATTATTATTATTATTATTATTATTATTATTAAAGTTTCATGACTTTAAAGAGCAAGTATTCGAATTTTAAGGTCTTGAGGTCTCCAGGTGAATATTTCTCGAAATATAATCACTAATAAGATTTCGATATTAATAATATTTATTATCAATTATTATTATTATTATTATTATTATTATTATTATTATTATTATTATTATTATTATTATTATTATTATTATTATTAAAGTTTCATGACTTTAAAGAACAAGTATTCGAATTTTAAGGTCTTGAGATCTCCAGGTGAATATCTCTCGAAATATAATCACTAATAAAATTTCGATATTAATAATATTTATTATTATTATTATTAAAGTTTCATGACTTTAAAGAGCAAGTATTCGAATTTTAAGGTCTTGAGGTCTCCAGGTGAATATCTCTCGAAATATAATCACTAATAAAATTTTGATATTAATTTATTTGCCTACCAGTGCTCAGTCATATCACCAATCCTTAGGGCATTTCTTGACCCTTCTGAGGTGATATCTTTCTGCGATGCAACAAAAAATATCCCGAATAATTACGAAATGAGACTGAGAACGTCTTTGTTGGATTACTGAACTTCCTTTTTTTTTCTTTTTTTAACTATATTTCTCTTGGGTCTTCTTTTTTTCTTTCCTTCTTTATTCATCTCTTAACTTTTTTTAACTATACTTCTCTTTGGTCATCTTTTTCTCTTTCATTCTTTAGTCATTTCTTAACTAGTAGTGATATTCTATTGATAGGTTTGATTAGCAATGCAGTAGAATTTTCTTAACATACTTCTCATATATGTGTGTGTGTTCATTTTGCATATTATTATTATTATTATTATTATTATTATTATTATTATTATTATTATTATTATTATTATTATTATTATTATTATTATTATTATTATTATTAATAATAATAATAATAATAATAATAATAATAATAATAATAATAATAATAATAATAAAATGGAAGGAGTCTCTCTTTTAGGGCAGGTGATTGAAAACAGCCGCTGTTTCAACAGCATTCAGCTTGAACAGCAAACGGCAACGGACCAATGAAAATTCGACCCGCCAAGACTCAAGACACCCCCTTCTCCCCAACCCCCCCTTACAATAAATACTTGTCCACCTTTGCATTTCAGCAATTCTCTTTGTCGACGACGCGCTCGCGAGCGCGTCGAAACGCAAGAGTAAAATTTACAACTAAAGGAGAATAACTTTCCATGCTCTTCGGAAGTTTAATATATACAGCTGCCGACGAAATTAATGTAATGGGAAGAAAAGAAAAGATTCGCTATAAGCCGAATGTTTTGAATAATAATAATAATAATAATAATAATAATAATAATAATAATAATAATAATAATAATAATAATAATAATAGTAATAATAATAATAATAATATAGTTGGATGAATAGAGATGACTCTCTATAACCTGAATGCCGTTAACAACAATTGATTTTAATAATAATAATAATAATAATAATAATAATAATAATAATAATAATAATTATAATAAATTAAAAAGAATGGTAGCATGAGTCTTTAATAATAATAATAATAATAATAATAATAATAATAATAATAATAATAATAATAATAATAATAATAATAATAATAATAAATAAAAACACTCATTGTAGCATGAGTCTTAAAATGGAGAAACAAATCCACAGTTATCTTTAAATATATGTACATATACATAACTGTGGATTTGCTTCTCCAATAATAATAATAATAATAATAATAATAATAATAATAATAATAATAATAATAATAATAATAACATTATAGTTACGTTCTTGTTAGTAATATTGTTCTAATTGTTATTCTCGTTCTCGTTCGCCTTCTCCGGACTTTGAGCGCAAATAACTTTGATACTCGAGGAGACAAGGCTCCACATTTAACGATACTATAGAAGAACGACAAAAGGCAATAGCAGCTCTTCCTAATGCAGGCTGACTTTTTAGGATTAACGAAAGATCCTCGATTATTCTGGTTTTTATTGCGATTATTTCCACTCCAAGGATGTAATTATATTTTAGATGATTTCCACTCCAAGAAATATAATTAGGTTTTAGATTATTTCCGGTCCAAGAAATATAATTATATTTTAGATTATTTCCACTCTGAGAAATATAATCAAATTGATTTCCTTTGTGATGAGCAATTTCTCAGGCAAATTTAGAGGAAAAACTCATACAAGTTTTCATGTCATAGATATCAGGGCATTAATATGATATAATTTCATATATATATATATATATATATATATATATATATATATATATATATATATATATATATATTTATATACATACATATATATGTATATAAACACACATATATATATATATGTATATATATGCATATATATGTATATATACACATATATACATATATATTTATATATATACACACATATATATATATGTGTGTGTGTGTGTACATGTATATATAGATAGACAGAGATATAGACAGTGACTAAAATTGCATTTACGCTAATAAATTACAATACCACAAACAAAGCAAGCAATTCATTCATAAAGATAAAAATAAAGCACTGGAGA
Organism: Macrobrachium rosenbergii; assembly: GCF_040412425.1. Classification (NCBI taxonomy): domain Eukaryota; kingdom Metazoa; phylum Arthropoda; class Malacostraca; order Decapoda; family Palaemonidae; genus Macrobrachium; species Macrobrachium rosenbergii. Next base: position 50,739,312 of record NC_089754.1, read on the forward strand.
TATATTACCCATAATCCTTTTATGACGCAACCTATTCATTCACGGAACTGACCGAATCTCTTGTGACGACATTTTTAGCTTACTCATCCAGATACGTTCACATATACGACGGTTCTTTCAGTGTGAAAGAAAAAAAGTACTTGGGCAAACATGCATTATCACGCCTCCGCCACCCACATCTGCCTGGCTGCGTATGCTAATGGACATCTGTTGGGGCCATCTGAATCAATGAGGGAATTCAAGGATAAGAAGAAGCAGGAGAAGAAGAAGAAGAAGAAGGAAAGAAGAGGAAGATGTGGAAAAGGGAAAGGTGAGAGAAGGAGGTGGGGAAGAAGAGAAATAAGAAATAAAGGCCAGGAAGGGGAATAAAATAATAAAGGAGATGACGAAGGAGAAAGAGAAAAACGAGAGAAGGATAGAAGAAGGCGAAGAAGAGGAGGAAGAAGGAAAACACAAAAGAAGAAGGGAATTAAAAGTAAAAGAAGAAAGAATAAATTTCGGAGAGAAAAAAATTGAAAAACAAGGAAGAATTTGCAATCAGAAAAAATAGAAGAAGAAGAAGAAGAAGAAGAAGAAGAAGAAGAAGAAGAAGAAGAAGAAGAAGAAGAAGAAGGAAAGAAGAGGAAGATGTGGAAAAGGGAAGGATGAGAAAAGGAGGTGGAGAAGAAGAGAGGAATAAGAAGAAATAAAGGCCAGGAAGACGAATAACAGAAAATTAAAGGAGATGACGAAGGAGAAAGAGAAAAACGAAAGAAGGAAAGAAGAAGGCGAAGAGGAGGAAGAAGAAGGAAAACACAAAAGAAGAAGGGAATTAAAAGTAAAAGAAGAAAGAATAAATTTCGGAGAGAAAAAAAAATTTAAAATAAGGAAGAATTTGCTAACAGAAAATTGAAGAAGAAGAAGAAGAAGAAGAAGAAGAAGAAGAAGAAGAAGAAGAAGAAGAAGAAGGGGAAAGGAATAAATAAATACATAAGTTAATAGATAAATGAATTAATAAAGCCGCATCGACAAGAGTGATGCAACAAAAATGATGATTAGTTCAGAGAGCCGAGATCCAGGGAGATAAGAGACGAATGATGACGATAAGAACGAAAAAAAAAGATAAACGAAGAAAAATGGGAAAAAGTGATTAGCACATTTGCGAGTCACGCTGCATATGGAATGCAGTATTTGCAGATGAATTTGCTTGTAAATAAACGTAAATACTACTGTATGGTTGGCGTAAATTAAATTAGCATGCGGGGCAATGAAAGGTGAGAAGAAGAAGAAGAAGAAGAGGAGGAGGAGGAGGAGGGAGGAGAGGAGGAGGAGAGAGAGAGAGAGAGAGAGAGAGAGAGAGAGAGAGAGAGAGAGAGAAGAGAAGAAGAAGAAGAAGAAGAAGAAGAGAGAGAGAGAGAGAGAGAGAGAGAGAGAGAGAGAGAGAGAGAGAGAGAAAGAGAGATGGGTGAAAGTGGGTTAATTTTAGAAATAAACCTTAATGAAGAAGCTGTAAGAAATGAAAATACTTAAAATTGTTTATCAGCGCGAAGAAAAGTTCACCATTTACATCAACTCTGTTCATAAATTCACATAATTACGCAGTAGCGAATATATTTATTGAATTATTCTTTCCTTATCTCAATAAGAAAAGCGTACACTAAAACAAGAAGATTACGAGCGAGATCTTATTCTGCTAGTCCTTAAAAAACAACATCCAAGACAGCAACAAAAATAGCAACCACAGGCTAAATCACATAGGCCTACTGGATGAAATTATTGGGATAACTGTCTTAAAGGCTCCTGTATAGGAAAATAAAACTCTTTCGCAGAACGATGTACGGGAAGCATAGTCCTGAGATGTATGCTAGTATTGCAACAGCCCCGGTTTTTTTTTTTTCACGTTAGTTGGGATAAATAATTTGGCAGTTGGAAACATAATGAGATTATTTTCAGTAAAATTCTGCGGTTAGTTTTTAAGATATGGCGTCCCGCTTTTTTCAGGGAAAGGTCTCGGTACTCGGTTACATCTCGGGAAAATGAGGACCGGAAAGGGTTATCACATTCAGGGCTCACGCCGTCTAAAGGTGAGATTCTAAAAAGCAACAACAATGAAACATTTTATTATGCCGTCAAAGGGCGTTTAGATACCAGGGCACACAAACAATTCTTAGAAAGTACAAAACACCGGATGAAGCTGAAAGATTTTCTCGTCTTGAGACTCCATAGCGCTCTCAGCATCATTACGAAATAAGCATATTACCACAAACAGAGTTGGGTAATTAACTCACAGTACAGAATGATTTGATAGGACAGGTGGATGCTCTCTGAAATTGTAGGTTTTCTCTGGAGAAAATTAATCGACCTATGACCTATGTTCAAAACTCTTTCGGCTTATTGGGTCTTGCTGTGACCCATTAATTCCCGATTACACCATGACCCCTATGCTGGCCTAAAATGGAAAACTGCAGTATCTGCAAAATTTTCGAAATTGAGATATGCCAACTATTGGGATCGTGAAGCACTAATACACAAGTTACTGCAGTTTCAGAATGATTCTTCAATGCTTTATTTAGGGGGCCACATTTGCAGTATCTGCGAAATCAGTGGTAAGGCAAGGGAAAAATGCAGTATCTACCTTTATTCTCAGTTTTGTATTTTTGCAGATACTACAGTCTTCCATTTTAGGGCAGTATGGTTTGTCGCAGTTTTCCAAGTAATGGTTTCAGGGACAAAGTTGATAAACCCTCTTAGTGAAAAAAAATTCTTAACAAGACCTCCAGAGCAAAATCTCTCCTCTGAACATATTACGTTGTGTGGCCTTCACTAGAAGAAAGGAATTATAAGTAAAAGAAGTTTTATGGAAACTTGAAACATACAATCTGGCAGAAGTATTTTGAATTCAATAGTCACTGCTGTAATTTATGTATAAACAACCGCTTTTAGTTTTCTGTAAGAGAAAACTGTTGTGCCGGCGTTGTCTGTCCGTCCGGGCTAGAGGGCTGCAAATTGGTATGTTGATCATCCACCCTCCAATCATCAAATATACCAAATTGCAGCCCTCTAGGCTCAGTAGTTTTTATTTTAGATAAGGTTAAATTTAGCCATAATCGTGCGTCAGGCAACGATATAGGACAGGCCACCACCTGGCCGTGGTTAAATTTTCATGGACCGCGGCTCATACAGAATTGTACCGAGACCACCGAAAGATAGATCTATTTTCGGTGGCCTTGATTGCACGGTGTACAGAAAACTCGATTGCGCAGAAGTTTTTTACTTTATATTTCGCTGGCAATTTTCATGCTAAAATGAATTTAGATTTTTACAGTGAGCATAGCTTAAGATGACAGTGAATTCAGACCCAGAACAGTTAGCCCAGAGCTGATGGTATAATTGGCATAACGAATCAACTGAGTGAAAAGAGAATGATTAAAATTCTAAAAGCCATTAAACTGAAAGGAAACAAGTAACAAATGCGCCGAAGTTTCTTGGGCGCAATCGAGTTTTCTGTATAGCCGCGACAGCGTATAATCAAGGTCACCGACAATAAATCTATCTTTCGGTTGTCTCGGTATAATGCTGTATGAGCCGCGGCCCATGAAACTTGGACAACGGCCCGGTTGTGGCCTATCCTATACCGTTGCCAGAAGCACGAGTATGGCTAACTGTAACCTTGAGTAAAATGACTACTGAGGCTAGAGGGGTTCAATTTGATATGTTTGCTGATTGGAGGATGGATGATCAATATACCAATTTGCAGCCCTCTAACCTCAGTTGTTTTTTTAAGATCTGAGGACGGACAGAAAAAGTGCGGACAGAGTAAAGTGCGGACGGACAGACAAAGCCGGCACAATAGTTTTCTTTTACAGATGATTAATAAAAATATAGCAAGCCTGAAATCTCGATGTTGTGATGTCAACTGTAGTTGTAACCAAAGCGCTTGACATTTATTGGCGAATCAAGGACTTAAAATACATGTAAGTTCAGCTTTCAAGAACTGCAGGAAACTGTCGTCATCCACACCGAGTTCTTGTGACATTTTCATTATCAAATACATTTCCGTACGCGCCATAGTTAGTTCTTTTATATGCGAACTTAATTATCGTCTAGTTTCAGAACACATGTAAGCTAGGTTACTCTGGAGAAAGAGATCGTTCTGTTGTCTCTCCTAGATCAAAACAACATTAAAAGGTGAGAGAGAGAGAGAGAGAGAGAGAGAGAGAGAGAGAGAGAGAGAGAGAGAGAGAGAGTTTGTGCTGGCATAATACCCAGACCACCATGATTCATCATTTCCCAGACCATCTGTCCGTTTCTCGACCATCGATAAATCATTTAACCTTCTCCCCTTTGGAGCTACCTACTTCTCCCATTGTCTGAATAGGAAATCAGAGACTGACAACATCGCCACAAGTCATCTAATTATAAGGTTGCAAACTGTTTCATTCCACACCATTTCATGAGCAGAGTTTGAGCAGCGCGCCGAGAGTCCTTTGTCTTCAGGGCTTGAATTGAGAATCCGTGTGCTGTGCCTTTCATTCTTAACAATAAATTAAAGAAGAACTGGTTTATTTAACTGAATAAATGACTGGTAAAAGAGATGCCTCTTCGTTTAGCTTTCTTTGGTTAACTGTCCGTGGTTAGCGTTCAGAGGTATTTTAGCATTAGTCTCATTTCAGGTAAAAATGCAAAACGCATTGTTGGAACTTGTTCTACATCCAACGTTGCTTGGCATTTGCGTTTCTGTGATGAATTCATTGCGCCTTTGGCATAAACAAAAATATAATAAAGTTAAAACTAAATTTACAGTCTATCAGAAACCTTTGAGCATCTGTGTGCGTGGTAATAAGATGGAATATAGAATTTAGCTCGAAGGCCAAGCACTGGGACCTATGAGGTCATTCAGCGATGGAAAGGAAATTGAGAGTGGGTAGGTCTGACGGGTGTAACAGGAGGAAAACCTGGCAGTTGCATTATGAAATAATTGTTAGGGGAGGGTGGATAGCAAGATGGAAGAAAGATAATATGAATGGAGGTACAGTAAAAGGAATGAAAAGGGTTGCAGCTAGGGGCCGAAGGGAAGCTGCAAAGAACCTTTAGTAATGCCTACAGCGCACCCCGTGAGGTGCACTGACGGCACTAACACCGCCCCTCCCCTACGGGGGTGTACGTGGTAGTCAATCGACTATTTGAGTTATAAGTTTGGATAGACGAAGGCATAGAATCAGAAGTATTATTCCAACATAAATATATTTTCATAAAACACTAATGGTCTTGTGGCGTCTATCGTTTTGTTTTTCGTCTGAAGCCTTTTCCTACTTAAGAGGGTTTGGCGTCAGAAGGGTAGAGCATCATTTCGGCTTTCATAACTCTTTTGTACCCCGTAGGCGGGTAGCGCCGTCAGTGTACCTCGTGCAGGGTACTGTAGGCATTACTTAAGTTCTTTGCAGCGTGTCTTCGGCCCCTACCTGCAACTCCTTTCGTTCCTTTTACTATACCTCCTTTCATATTCTCTTTCTTCGGTCTTACGTTCCACCTCCTAACAATTGATTCATAGCGCAACTGTGAGGTTTTCCTCCTGTTACACTTTTTAAAGTTTTACTGTCAATTTCCGTTTCACCGCTGAATGACCTTGTTGGTCCCAGTACTTGGCCTAAATTCTATATTCAATTCAGTAACTCTTTTGTAGGCCGTAATGAAATGACTGAAAAAATCGTGTATTTTTTAAATTTTTTATTCTTGCAAGAAATGAACATGTCTCCGTAAGGATATGGTTACACTACGAAACACTTTCAGGGGGTATTATTAGTATTGCTGATAAAGATCAGATGTAGTCTAACAATTATTATGTTACACATTACAATTAGTATCATTTGTATTTCAGAACTTACAGACAAGTGATGATCCGTTTTCTATATGCAGTAACCAACAAAACAATTTTTTTTTAAATTCAATAGCCATGAACACAGGCATAAGACTCAAACTCTGAAAACATGAACAAATAAAAAGTAAATCTTGAAAGAAATTAGGAATCCAAAATGAATTTGGAATAACCTTTTATCTCTCCAGAACTCTCTAATGCCGAAACACAGCTGCAATTACAATCATTGCAAATGCAGGGACGGCAGCAGCAAGGCGATTTGCTCCAAGTGGTGAGGCGCCGTTGCAGAGGTTAGTGTTGCAGAAGAAAGTCTTCACGCTCTCGCTGTCTCCGGTGACGTGTTTTGAGGAGCCTTCAGGTTCCCTCACCTCTGAACAGTAACGGCGGGTGTCATCTGTAAGGGAGATTTAAATGTTTATGCATATTATATATATATATATATATATATATATATATATATATATATATATATATATATATATATATATATATATATATATATATATATATATATATATATATATATATACAGTATACTGTGTATATATATATATATATATATTATATATATTACAGAGGACTTTTTAAACATATTCGTCCATCTCATTTGGACTTGGTAATAAATATATACCTTATTTCACTGAACAATGTAAAATTTCCATAATTACTGAATGCAGAAACCGAAAATTAATTCATATAGATTTTCAGATAAAACTAAAAAAAAAATCATCCCTACAAAAACCGACAAAAACTGTAACACAAAATAAAATCTACAACGAAGAAGAAATGAGAAGTTCATACGAAACACAATTAAAATGAATAAAACACGCAAACAATCGAATATACAAATCAAACGTTGGATCTTAACTTACCTTCTTGATCATAATCATGCTTCTTGGCGCATGAGCCGTTGCACTGAACTTGGTTGGCGCATAAATCATCACCCTCGCATCTGTAGCACTGCAGTGCAATACCTGAAGAAAATAGTGACAGGAGGTTTAATATTGATAAAAATATACTGGTGGTTCCGAAGGGGAACCTACAGCCCTTCGAATCCAGGTAAAAAAAGTCACACTAATTTTTCCTAGATAGTGACCCATAGTGGTTCTAACCCGGTATAGACCCACCTTTGCGGCGTGTTTAGTACAAGTCCTTTGGGGATTACCGTCAAAACATAAACAAAAGACTGTAAATTAATGTGACTTTTTCCCTGTGACTTTTTTTCTAGCCAAAATTGATTTTTTTTCCGTGATTTTATTACCGGAGCTTCACAGGGAAAACTCGGAGTCACTGTTCCCCAGAACGTCTCTTTCCCGGGTTAGCTCAGGAACCAAGGGACCTAGTTTTGACTGAGGGCCCCTCCTTCAGAGGTTCCCGCAGAAGGCGGAGGGGGAGGGGCGGCTATCTGAATGTTTGGGAAGGCGCTGATTTACTTTATATCATCAAAATCTGGCAAGTTTTATGCCCATCCTTCCAAATACTTCTTATACATCTTCTATCCAACCATTTTTAGGTCTTCCTCTCTTCCTTCCCCCAACACATCTGAATTATATATATATTTTTTTTTACCAACCTATTCCCGTCCTTTCTTTCCACATGACCAAACCACCTAAAAAAAAAAAAAGTTTCATTTTTCCACTTGCGCACTAACTTTTTTATGTTTTACCACTCCTACATATTTCCTCACATATCTCGCCGCATCAGTTCTTCTTCTTCCGTCTGATACTACGACGCAAACCGTTCATCTCAACAGCTTCGACTTTTTTACCTTCCATTCGCATGCAGCGTCCACACGTCACGTCTAAAATTAACGCTTGTAAACCAAACTGGAAAAAACTGGCGAGGGACGGTGGGCTGCCTCTGAAATTCCAGATCTGGTAGCACTGGAATTTCATTAGTATTATGCTGCGTTCCCAAAGCATTGTTTTAACATCTTGAGAAATTATAAATTTAGTCTCGTTCGTATCAAAACTGGAATTTCCAGCGATCACCAGACTACGTACTAATTGTTATTCTCTTCAGCGTTAACGAAACCTTTAGTTATTAGTAAAAATAAAAATGGATATTGATAATATTAAACCTCAGGAACATTTGGCTACATAATCCATTGTTCTCCATAGAAACAAATGTCTTCTAAATTTAACAAACTTGGGGAGAATGAGTCACTTCCTTTTGATCCACGTGAAACGTCATTTTACATAAATTACTAGGTTTTTCTCGAGTCATAAAAACTGGCCGGTTCAGAATTCACGGCTGGAGGCAAGATTCCCCTCCCCTCTCTCTCTCTGATATATATATATATATATATATATATATATATATATATATATATATATATATATATATATATATATATATATATATATATATATATATATATATTATATTATATATATATATATATATATATATATATATATATATATATATATATATATATATATATATATATAAGAGAACAAAAATCTTGCATCCATATATATGAAATTATTCTAAACCATCCATATATACTAAAATATATATATATATATATATACGTGTGTTACGCATTTGGCTTCCAAATCCTGTATTCATGCAATGTGCGTTTAATTTTTTTTGTGGGGTGGGGCGGGGTGCTTGTTGCGACATACGCTCGTACCTTCTTCCAGATCCTCAAGGTCAGTGTCAAGTTCCAGAACCAATGATAAAAAACTCCGAGCTTCCACTGGGTACCCACGAAACACTAACGCAATAATTGCCGTCATCTTTGCAGTCATGCCCTATGCTGATTTAGGCTGACTTTCGCACATCCAAGATGCTATAAACAATTCCGGTTATGACCAGTCTCAAGCCCTGATAAAAAGCGCACGGTTATGCGTAGGCTTAATGCTCCGGCTTTCTAAATGCTAAGAAAAAAGTCTGTGAAGCTTGCAACACACTTCAATGTAAGCAGCTAAATGTTATGGGGAGGCTCGAAAGCCCCATACATCTTAATATCGGTCTGTCCACGTCACCTCGGATACAATCGTCGCGCTCGTATGAATTTCGATAGCTTTACTAATTCTCATCCGTTTCAGCTTTCCTTTCGATTGCATTACTAATTCTAATTTGTTTTAACTTTCTTTATATGGAGATAAAGAAGACAACACAATGAAACATTAGAGGTACCCGTATCCTTTTCATAAAGACGTAAGCGTCGCGGATTTTGTTCCAGTCCCTTGAAGCGTGCACTTTGCAACAACACAGGTATGCGTACGTGTATATACACTGCGATAATATTTATGGCGATAAAGAGTATTTTCTAGCTTCAATCTCCCACCCCCCAAAAAAATTAATAAAAGTGTCTATAAAATACTTACCTGCTTGTACGAGCAAGAGGACAACGAGAACTGTGCTCATCAGCAACTTCATTTTGTCCAGCAACCTATGGAAGAAAATATCTATTAATTGCTGATCAACGCCTAAGTTACGCCAGCGTCGCGTGTCTGCAACCGTCGAAAATTTCATAGATTTAAATTATAAAACGAACCTCGTGCAAACTTACCTGATATTATTTTTTTTTCAAAAGGGAGATTGTTGAAACTACCTCCGGACTCCAGCTCCTACTAAGTGCGTGCTGTGAACTAAATGATGTCTTGGAAATAACAATGGCTCCATCTGGCCTCAGCGTGCAGTGTTGCCAGACACGCTGTCACATCCGATTCAAAGTCGTGGTCCCACCCATGGACTACGCTTGTTAATATCAATTAAATATATCCAGTTTTTAAGAAGTAGTGCGTTTAATTAAATCATATTGATTGCATGAATGATCGATATGATATAATTAAAATGGTGAGTATGAATTTTTTTGTCAAAGAGACGATCATGGCACGTCACATTGCCTGAAAACTGGCTTAAGACCTCATAGTAGTGGAGGGTAACAACGCTATTCCTTGCTGTAGTGGGAGTCTCCAAGCACTGGAATACAAATACCTGTTTTACGATGGATACTAGAGTCTCGCACAATAGTCTAATATTCAGAGATAAACATTCTAAAAACAAAATTAAAACAGCGATGCTAACGCTGGAAAAAGAAAGGAAAAGTAACTGCGGATGAAGTGGACCCTGAAACAGAAAATGGGCAGAGAAACAAAAAAGCACGCAAGAGCTTAGATGAATAGCAGATAAGTGACATTTACGAAGCTTCCTTGCATTGTCTTGCACAACCGTCGACACCTTAACAGGCGTGAGGGTGGAAAGGGACAAAGAAACACTCTTAACTGGTTGAGATGTATGTAGCCGTTGTCGAAATTTTAAATGAGAAGCGATAGACAAATGGGGAGATGTGAAAAAAAAGATGGTTCTTGCAAAAAGACGACATAAAAATAGTGATGGAAATTAAAGAAATTCTCGTAAGAAAAACTACTCAAAAACTGCATGGCAACTGGGCAAGCGCTTGTTAAGAGTGTAAAAAGCTAAACAAAATATAGAAGTGATAATCAAAGGAACTCTTGTGAAAAATTCAAGCAAAAGTGGAGATGGCAACTGAAGCAAGTCCTAGTAAAGAATTGAAAGAAAATATAGAAGGAAGGTCATGAGAAGAAAATAAGAGATGATGATAAAAAAGGAGTTATTTCAAAGATTCCAGAGAAAAATACAAACTGCAACTGGAGGACGCCCTCATAAAGAAAACAAAGAATGTAGGTTTGCAAACTGAGGAAGTCATTGTAAGAATTCAAAAAAAAAAAAAAAAAAAACGAACCCTTGTAAAGATTTCAAAGAAAAACATAGGTGACATTTGATGAACCCCCGGCAAAGGATTAAAACAAAAATGGGGAGTGTAGTTGAGGAATTCATGTCCAGAGAATTCAGATAAAAGCTAAGACGGCAATTGAGAAAGCCCTTGTACAGAATTTTAAAAAAAGTATAATAAACGAGGAAGCTCTTACTAAAGAAACAAAACAAAAACCGAGATAGAAATGTCCAGTCCTGTACTGCTACTAACGTCTAAATAGCAAAGATGACGGCAGAAGTGTGAACGCGGCGTTTAGTACCATTTATCACGACAGAAATGGAAGGCGAAGCCCTGTGGCGAAAGATGGCCCCCTTCCCTTCAACATTTGAAGGGCCGTACCAAACCCTCCTCCCCCACCCCGCTCCATACCCTATGGTGGGTCTAGCCTTTGCGTAATGAATAGCCATGTTGTCGTTCTTTATGAGAGTTTGGACACAAAGGGATGTGGCCACAGAGTGTCCCAAATCACAACGGCGATTGTTCCGAGGGGCCCAGAGGCAGAGGAGATTTCGTCATAACTACTCCAATTATTCCTTTTGGAAGGAACGGAGGAATTCCGTGGCGGTGACGACCTGACCGATTGTGGCTCATTTGGACCGTTTTTGGGAGGGCTCCGATGCGACCCCTAAACGCTGCTCTATCATTATTGATTCACTTCGTGATATTTATCTCTCATAATCAGCTCATTTCGTTAGGGGCTCTGGGCTCCAGTGACCGTTGGTCTCTTTCTCTCTCTCTCTCTCTCCACACACACACACGTGTATAAATGTGTGTGTGTATTTACAAATATTTACCTTTGTTTTTAAATATCTACGATTCACTACAGCGGAAAAATTAAGATGTACATTCGCTTTTATAGTGGTACTAGCACTCTTGTGTAGACGTCTCACACATACAAGCATTACACATATTTTGGTTCTACAATGTCCCAGGCCTTGCAACGTCCTCTCCCTTTCTTCCTCTTTCATATCGCATTTAGGAATCTGTCCGAAGGTTCTTTGACACCCGCCTTCCTCTCATTCTATTTAAATTAGTATTTTACCTCTTGGTATAACCTCGGCCCACATGAGACATTCTCTGTGTCTGCTAGATGGGCCATTCCACTTTCATTTGGACTTCATTTCCTTACTTGTCAGTTAATTCAAGTTCATTTGATCTAATCTCTCTCTCTCTCTCTCTCTCTCTCTCTCTCTCTCTCTCTCTCTCTCTCTCTCTCTCTCTCTCTCTCTTACGTAGACGATTCAAGTTTTATGTAAGTTCTCCTTCTCCCTTAGATTATTGGTTTACTTAAATCAAAATACTAAATGCCAGATGCTGCCGACTAACTACTCATGTTCGTAATTTTCTAAATTTTTGGTCAGTCCCATCTTCGTACCAGTTTCAGCAATATTCTTGTTAACGAGGAAATGTTTATTATTAAACAATTTAGTAAAATTTAGTAGTAAAGCATTTGAACTGCTGACTAAAGGATAAACTCCTCGCAAAGAACACTTCCACAACATTAGCGACCCGCTTCATGTACTTCATATATAGTCTAATACAGTGGGCGCTTGTATCGAGCGTTATCTGCTTTCCTACCCTCCTTTTTCTCAACACTTTCGAATTATCTACCTTCATAAACTCCTCAACAACTTATAATATATGCTCCTAATCACTTATTCATTTCTCTCCACAATCCTCCGTCACCCTATTAATCTTGCCTACTGTACCGTTACTCAACTCGTTTCAGCAGCTTCGGTCGTTTTTCATTGTAGCTGCTCTTCATTTCTATTAGGGAAAATATTTATATCTATATCAGTGTATTCACACCATTGAAAATAACGGTAATGTGAAAGACGGTCAAGGTGGCAGGTTCTGACCCTTGAACGTTATTTACCGCCCCGAAGCTGACTATAATTTACTGGTAACATTAGATACGTACATACATTAATCCTGCGCACATATAGGGTCAGTGGCAAGAGCGGTTGGCCTCGGGCTGTACGACAGGGTCTTAATATATATATATATATATATATATATATATATATATATATATATATATATATATATATATATATATATATATATATATATATATATATATATATATATATATACCTCCAGAATTTCGGAAATTTAGCGCAATCTGCTCGCCTTGAACCCTTGCATCATGTAACCTCACTACACAGTAGATATTCTTCAATGTAGACGGGGAATTACTGTACATTCTAGTATGATATACTGAAGTTATTGCATAACACTGAAATTGGTCTTTGAGAAAGCGTAGTCCCTTAGATAGGCTTGCAAAACAGCGCAATATTATGAAGAATATCCCTAAGGAGATATTAAATCATAGGTTGATATTCTCAATGGCTTAAGGATATGTGATACGACAGCTTGATTGTATAGGCCTTAGGGTAGCCAAATAAATGACAGGTTGCACTAAGGGTCTGAAAGTGACATCAGCGAGTGGTGTCACAGTCAGCGATTTATTTATTTATTTATTATCATTATTCTTTTGTTTTGCTTCCCCGTGCTCTTGACTCTTGGCAGGATTGTGGCTACTAGGGATAAAAAGTAGAAAGATTACAGTAACGCTGGTCAAGAAGGGCACTGGGTGTCCTATTTCTCTTCCCGGTAGGATTTTTCTATCACTTGGTGACAATTGACACGATTTGTACAAAGAATAGAGCATTAATTCACTAAATTTACACATATGGGTCCCATTACATTTGTTTACTGACTTCCTTATAACATTGTTATTATCAGCTTTATTTTTTTTTAATTATGTACAGGAAACTGACTGCACCTGAGAAATAGCCAACTGAGGAAGAGAGAATCTGATGATCAAGGCGTCACACGAGCACGTTTTTCTGGAATCTTTGACAAATGTAAATCAATCAATTATTGGTTACTTGGAGTTGGTTCACAGTTTGGCGGCAATATGCTTATTAAAAATGACTCAATCTCACAACAATGGCGACATGACCTTCATCATAATCTAGTCTTTGATCATGAGACGCAGATGTGCGACCTATTGATGAGCCAGTAACATTTGCCTCTGAATCTAAATGCAAGATTTCTTAGCCGAGATAGAAAAAAAATTTCTTCATAATTGTCAATTATACTTCATAAGCCATAATCATGGACTTTTATTTCAAGAACTGAAGCCCCAGAGGTTTTGTCGTCGTTCTGAAGACTTTGAGGTCGGCAGGCGAATTTAGGCAAAGCAATTGATGTTTACCAACACCATTTCCTGTTTACTTCATCTTAAAAGATACAAAAGGTATTAATATTATCGTTGCTTTTATTTTCGTAGTTAATTATTGTTTAGTAAGTAATTAGGTGTGACTAGCCTAAAGAATTGTTTACATTCTATTGTCAAGTTAAAAAAATTTTGTGCATTCTTCATCCCACACTATTTGCCCCCATCAACAGGCCTAACGTAGGACCAAATAGCGTTTTTATGATATTAAAATTTCTATATGCACATGAAAATACCAATGAGATTTGACATACTATACAATAATTTTTGAGATTTGACATACTATACAATAATTTTCCAGAAAAGTTTGGCGTAGATTTGCCAGATTATACAGAAGATTTCCTGTAAACTTGGGCAATGATTTGAACTTTCTTGATATATATCCAGCTGTTTGAAATGTGGATAGGCCTATCCCTTGAGCCTACATCCAGCCACCGAGCTTAAAAGCAAAAGGATTCTCGGTGGGAAACGTAGTGTTTTGAGTAAGTGAATACGGAAACTAAAAATTACATTGATACACAATAACCATACCTAGCCCAGCATAGATGCCATAGGCTAAATCGTAGTGATTTATCTCCCTTATGGTCTCGTGTCCCATTCATTCCTTTTACTCTACCTCCATTCAGATCCTCTTTCTTCTATCAAAACTTTCCACCCTCTCCTAACAACTGTCTCATTGTGCAACTCCGAGGTTTTCCTTCTGTTACACCTTTCAAACCTTTTATACTGCCCATTTCCATTTCAGCGCCAAATGACCTCATGTCTATTGCTAGGCCTTCGGCCTAAATTTTATATTCTGTTCTGTTGTGATATATCCTAACTGAACCTTGAAGTGGCCCTATGCTTTGTTGCGCTGTGAGGGTTGCAGATCATGACTTGGAAGGAATATAGAATTTGGGCCAAGCACTGGGACCTATGAGGTCATTCAGCTGAAAGGGAAATGGACAGTAAGAGGGTTTGAAAGATGTAATGGGGAAAACCTAGCAGTTGCAAAATTTGAAATAATTGTTAGAGGGTGGAAAGTCAGATGGAAGAAAGAGAATATTGACAGAGGTACAGTAAAAGGAATGAAAGGGGGTTGTAGCTAGGGGCTGAAGGGATGCTGCAGAGAACCTTAAATAATGCCTACAGTGCACCACATAAGGTGCATTGATGGCACAACCCCAACCACCAGGGGGATCATGAATTGGAGCCTTGGTCTTACCAGACATTTCACAGTCTTTCAAAGAGGTTGGGCTCCCATGTCTACTTTCTGTGCTTTAAAGAGCACTTTTGCAAGGCCACCAGTCTTGTTCACAATCATGATGGCTTTGGAGGCAAGATGATCAGAGTAACTTATCAGCACCTGATGTTCTTTATTGGGCATTGCCAGGGTTTTCTTTCTAGAGGTGTCAGTGCCCTTGAGTGTAGGGTGAGGTTGATTCTTTCATATATGGATCAGGAAATTTTTTTTTTTTTTTTTTTTTTTTTTTTTTTTTTTTTTTTTTTTTTGCTCTTGACTGTCCTTTAAACAGCTACATTATCACTCCAACATGCTCTGTTGCTGACGATCCCTTGCCAGTTAAAATTTTGGTTCTAGCCCAGAGGGGTTCATTTACCAGCCCCTCAAGCTGCCATGGGCAAGTGCTACCCCACCTCTTGAACACGCACTGCCCCCATCATAGGTTCATTACATTTAAGCAAGGCTCTTGTTCTTCAGTTGGTTCCTGTTAGTACTAGTTTTTCTTGAGGTGATTGGTCATTTCCTTCCTGTTATTTTGACAAGAATTTCTTTCCCCCTTAGGATTTTTTTTTTACCATTAATGCACTCCTGAAGAAGATTGTGTCATCAGGACCTGAGTTTTCTCTCATTATGCTGAACCCATAAACCTGATCCTTAAGAAGACAAAACTTCATGTGTGAATCTTTGGCAGGAGAACATGCTTCCCCCCTCAACCCAATCCATGTTTGCATCAGATCAGAAGGTTTACCGGCACTGGCTTTCTTTCTTACGCTGCTGCTTGATTAATTTATTTGTGCTTTAGGATTAGGTCACCCCTGGATTCCTCCTAATGCCCCTTTAAGGTTAAGGTGCATTTTGGGTAACTGTGTGATCGTTTGGCAACGTTCCCTTCAAGGATTCATAGATTTTACCCAATCTGGTCTCCTGTGTTTTGTCTCAGTCAGGAAGTAGGATGGGAAATGGGAAGAGGAAAATTGCTGAAAGTGAAGTAGGAGGAGAGACTTCTGCAAGGACTCTTTCATCTGGGGATGTTATTTCTCATCAGGTTTTTCTTCCTCCTTTTAATGAGGAATCTTAACTGATAAAAACTTTTATCCTTTTTATTTTTTTCTCTCCATATCATTAACTGATAAAAACTTGTAGCCTTTTTATTTTTTCTCTCCATATCGATTCTCAATTGATAGATTATGGTAAGGAAAGCACACAACCGACTACTTTTTGGGGCTAGATTCTGGGAACCAAGCTTTTGCTACAGCATTATCTCTGAGGATTACAAGAAACTTGAGGTGAAAACAAAGGTATGGCTTAGTCTTCATCTCTGCATCATCCGTTTACCTGATACTCTTTCCATGTTGCCTATTGGAGAAAGTGCTTATGCACTTATCCCTCTCTTCACTGGTAATTGTACCCCCTCCTCTTCTATTGTAGAACTCTGAGAGTATGATATACTTTGTGCCAGTTTTTCTTGGGTAATAGGTCTTCTCATGAAGGTGGAAGTTGGTTTTCCCCAAACTGTGTAGAAAACCAGGAAAAATCTTGTTGCCCTGTGTGACAAGAGATTCATCTTGAGCAGCTGTCTTTTTAGTTTAACACTTTTTCAGAGGGACAGATGTCAGTGCTGCCAGGTTAATATTCTTCCTGACTTACAGGAAAAAGGGAGGCATGTCATCTTAGTAGTCATTGAATTATTTACAAGATATTCCATGACATTATCCACCAGGGTACTGTGGGTATACAGTACTTTAATCAGATATATCCTTCAGTTAACATTCCCTTGTGAGGTATTTGCAGGGCAGAGTTAGCCACGTCCCCTGTAAGGAGGGTTCTGTCTTATGTTTCCTGAAGAATTGGGAATGGAACAACTGGGACTTTGCTAGTTATTTCACAAGCTCTTCCATCAGGTCACAGTGCTTACTGCTTCATTGTAAGTGCCAGTCAACTGGAAGCCAAACTTGGCACATCCCCTTCTTAACCTGCATCCTAAAGTGATCTCTCTGGTCTCTTTAATAAGGAAAGGACCTAGTTTTCTCTCATTTACTAGTTCATATTGCTTTGATTTGAGTTGAGGAAAGACCTACTGACTTCCTTTCTCACTTTTACTTCGGCAAGAGGACCCCTGTGTGCCTCTGGCTCTTGTCCTTGGTCTTATTTTATGCTCAAGCTGTTGAGTTTTCCCAGCACCAAAAGGACAAGTAAACTGTGCTTGTGCTGGTCGGGCAAATGCAGGAGAGCTGCGTTTCCAAGCACCTGTTGGAAGTCTTGGGTCTGACAGTGTGTTCTCTCTCTGTCCATTCCTTAACAGTGGGATGTTGAAAGTTGTAAAGCATTATAATTCTTCCATGGATGATGATACTGCTACCTACTGACCTGGATTTCCTCTTTTTATAAGGAAAAGACAGTTTTCCCTTCATTCTTTCCTAGTGGATGTTTTGATATGGTGAACCAAACTTTGGCATAGTTCCCAGCCAGCCTCTCACATCAGATTACAGGGGCAGAAGGCAGCACACTGCTCAAAAAACTAGACCAGGAAATTGTCATTCCAGTTGGTGACAAACTGTTAACAACCTTAGGTTCCAATTCTTTTGAGACATTACGTGTTATATCGTAAGCATGAGTAATTGTTGTCTAATATCATGGCTGTGTTTTGGAAACTCTGATGCCTTGTCTCGTTTAACAATGTTAATCAGCGTTGCTGATCTAAGCAAAAATGAACTTATAAAGTGGACATGTCAAGCTATGAAGTTAAATGTCATGTTCCTTCCTTTGAAAGCTGCCTCTGTTGGCAGAGAAATTATGCATGTTTCTTATTTTGTCTAGTTATGCATTGCATAAAAAATAGATAGTCATACAACTTGAATTATGGTAACTATGGAAGAATGGTGTATATCATGGGGTGCATAAAATATTATGCCACTCAAGTTTAAAGATTGTATTCTGGAAGAATTGCTTGTTGACCATCAAGAAGTAGTTAGAATAAAAAGGTTGGCCTTTTAACATGTATGATGGCTGAAATTCCATCAAGATGTAGAAGTTTTGATCCAAAATTTCATTCCTTATGCTACCTTACTCCTGGAAGTGAATGATAATCCTTGTAGATGGTCAAGTGGTCCCTAGAGACAGTCATATCGATTTAAAAGACTATGCAAATATTCTTACATATAAACTTTTTAAGATAGAAACTCTCTTGACTGCTGATATATAAGATGTGTAAACTTTATTTCATATATTTCATTGCCAGTTTCTCTAGGAAAAAGTACATCTTTGTTTATTAGAAACTTAATTTCATGTACAAGGGTAAATTTTTCTTGTTAGAAAGCATAATACCTCACAGTGCTACAAGCTGTAGGGTAGATTACAATGCTGGATGCCTAGGCTAACTTTGTTCAGCTTACAAACCAGCTCTCACAATGAAAGGGTGTAGTAAGATTTTCTGAAGCCCTAATCCAATGACAAGCTGCTGAGAGCCTATAGGTGAGGTCTGATGAATTTAGTTTGTGTAAAGCAGACCAAAGCTGTAATTCTCATTTCTCAAAGGGGTAACAGCACTTCCAATGAGAAAATAAATTTAGTAAACTCTAGAGATGAAAATAATTAGCAGAAATGTTTGATCTTGTCACAATTTATGATATAGGTACTGCATTTAAATTTTAATTTCATTGTATGTGTGGAGAGGAATCCATCCAAATTCAGTATTTATGTTATCGTTGTACAATACTGTATTTAATCAGCTGTATGAATAATGCTGTTACAACATTAGTGATTTAGTGGCACATTTATGTGAATTTACTTATTGAAAAATGTTTGACCTAAACATATCAAGGGCTCACTGTATGTTAGGATTTGTTTGCAAGTAGCTTATAAAAACATGAGCGTTTCTGATTTAACATGGGTTTATAAATTTGCATTGTTATGCAAATTAAGTTGGTTATTTGACTGGGCTATTTTATTTGGTTTAGGAATCCATTTTATTTTTTAATTCAAGTTCTAAAAACTATGCAAATTCAGTTACATTAAAATCTGGCAAAAAAATGAACTTATCACAAAGACATTCAGCATTAACTTACGATATGATTTTTCATACTTAGGAATAGCACTTCAAATACTAGTAAAAAATTAGGTACAAATATGATTTATGCAATACACAATTCAAAGGAAATATACAATACAATATTAAAATGCAAAAATACATTTTATTCAGACACATACACAATTATTTATATAAAACAAACATTTCCATACAAATTCTTCTGCACATACAAATAATGACTCCACTGAGAATACAAATACATAACGAAGAAAATACTTATATCTACATAATTTACAAAATGTACAATGGAGTAGAAATTGCCATAGACACTGAGGAGAAAAAAATATTGAAAAATTACAAAAATTACAAACACATGCAATTATCATACTCCTTTTTCACACCACTGCATTTGCAAACAACCAGTACGTTCAACAATAAAAAAAAATGTAGAGGAAAATTATTGAACAAAGCTGCAGTGCAGAGAATCACAAACCAAAACAAGTTAAGAAAGGAGCTATGGTACAATTGAATAAGAAACAAACACCCAGTATGACTGATTTTTCATATTTTTTTCTTGGCAAACATTGTTCAGAAAAACTCCATCAAATCTCTCTACTTCACAAAGATGAAGAAATGAAAAAATGATAGATCTTGACCACCTATTTGTCAAATAAACGCATTACGTATAAATCATACATTTAAGCATAAGAGCATCTTTATTTCAGTTACTCTTATGTACAAAAGGAACATACCAGTAATAGTATGAGATTCACAAAATATTTGTTTGAAAAACTAATTACTACGACAGTACAAGAGAACCAACACAAGACAAGCAAATAGTAAATGAAAAATAGATGCGATAAGAAAGTCAAGAGCTGTGAAAGGTAAAACACTGAAACGACTATTAAAGAAAAAAGTATATACTTAGTATTTAATCGTTGCAAAATTCTTGTATCTACAGAGCACAGAAATGCCTGATAGTAAAGTAAGCTTAACCTATTAAGCGTCACTCTTAGTGTGGGCAATACCAAAACATCAGTTTTTCCAAAAATTAGTAACCACCACCAACACTATTTTGATGCTTTTACTTTTATTTTTGGGTATGTTAAAGGTTAGTTTAACACTAAGAAGGGGAAAAATATGAAAATACAGGCAATGTCCTATGTCTTAGAGGTTCCATTACTATGACAACACATTACCATTGCACAATTCAGAATTAAACCATACACCATCAGTGTAAATCAAATGCAAATCACAAGCACCTTTATTCCAATTGAGCTTGTATCATACCATTTTGTGCATGTTAGTTTTGAGGCAGTTTCTTGGTTTTGCTAAATTTCTTGGCAAATCTGTAAATATATAGTGACTCAGTATTTTTATCATATAAAACTAATAAAATATTCTACATGGTCTTTCTTGATATTCTGTAGGGTCTTCGTTTTGAATTGTGAATATCAAGGCAAGATCCCAATAAAAATTAGGAATGTCTTGCAATGAATTACAAGAGACCAGTCGCCCAGCAAAGCCGCAATTTCATCTTTATCACTGTTGTTTTCATAATACAATAATTCTGAATTCATGGATTCTGTAGTCATTCAAGTTAAGGTCTTAATCACGGTCTAGAGAGCATTAGTTAAACCCACCAGCAACCCAAGTTGTGTCCTTTACTGTATGGGGACCCTTGGTTGGAATACAATACCAGCCACATTTACAAGATCTGCCATTTGTTTAACTAAATATTCAGAGAAGCTCTTCCACACTCCTATTACCTATTTGCAGTAATCAATTTTATTGTTATGCATTAGTATCTGTACATAATAAAGTGCCTCACTATTGTGCTATATACAGTACAAACAAAATCAAGGTGGACTTTGCTCATCTATGACAGATGGGAGCTTACTGTCAGCGTCTTGTGGCAGTTGCAGAGAAACATGTATGTTATTCGTAGGATTCATCACATACCTGTAATTTATTGCCAAGAATTACCTGTACTGAGAACAGTTGTTAAATAAATTTTACTCAAATGTCATATGCATCTTACCAATATTATTGAATCCATGTTTTATTTAAAACTAATGATTGATATTAATAGTAAAAGATAATGAGCATTCTACAATATAAGGCTGGCTACAGATTGGTGGTCCCTATTGACATTACATTGAAGCACTTAGCTCTCCGAGAGTTCACTACCACTCTCCCCAATCTACTTGCATGTGGGTTGTCCTTGTATTCTGTGGACCTTGGTCTATTTCTATAATCACCACCATCAAGAATTTCATCATCTGTTTCACAGAGTAGGGTCTTTTGAAGCACTCATCATGATATATGCCAAAACAATAATAATATCCTTAGCTTCAAGAAGCAATGACTTCACCTCTTTTACTCAACTACAGATGCTGCAAGGTAGTACTTTTAGCTCATTCTGAACAGAAAATGACATTAGGATAATGAGTCCGTTCCAGTGCTGTGAACAGTCAACACAAGCAGTAGAAAGAAAACAGGAGTAAAGTTTGGTAGACAGAGACAGTTAACCATTTAGATGTAATACAGGTATTTACACTTTTTATAATTTTCCTTTTCATTACAAACAAAATTGGAAAATTCTGCATTGGGAAGTAATTCAAGACAAATTACCTGCCTTCCATATGATTAACTTGGTATATTTACCTGTCAATATACAACACCTTCAATTAAATTCAAATTATTACACTTTCTTTTCATAACTGGTAATGATCTAATTGACATGATTACACAGTTGATACCAGTTTACTTCAGAAGCTTTCATAAAAATGTCACTTAGTTTTACACACTCAAAAAGATTGTCCATACCAAACTATAATTTTTAAGACTGCAGTGTATCAAAAGTAATACTACTAAATTTGGAAACATCCGAGTTTTCCACTCAACACAAAATTACACATGGAGAGTCATATTACTTCAGCAATTTTATATATGAACAATTAATATGCTGTACTGTACTGAGCCAAATTAACATCTACCATATGGATTCCACACAGATGCAGTTCTTAAAGGGAAACATATTTCATGGAAGGCTCAAAATTGACAAAATTCTTATAATTCTGAGGATGGGTCTTTAAAATTAAACATTCTTTTGATTAAACCTTGTTTTTTCTTAAGAATGTAAGCTTATGGTTATGAATATTGATTTGTACATGTAAGGTGTGTGTGCATGTGCGTGGGGGACTAGTGTACAGGGTAACAGTAATCTTAGCTACATGGAACATGACATCTATTCTTAAAATTCAAAGTCTGAACTTAAGATAATAATTAACAATGTCAACTCATAAAAAATAAAAAGTGACATGATATAAACAACAGGACATACAAAACTGAAGTGCACAATTTGATGGGCACTTTGTGAGAGAGTAAGAATCTTCCAGTCTCCATACAAACCAACAAAATATAGTATAAATAAACCTACAATACCTTCCTTTCTGCTTTTAAAGGATTCCTTACATAACATGGAAAGATTTTAGGTACAAATTACCCTGTCATTTCCAACACTATCAATGTTTGACATTTATAATCAATTCACATATCTTGGCACACAACAAACAGATCATGTTGCTTATTCTTATATATCTACTTACAAACTGTAAGGGGATGCTGCATATTTATGAGAACCTGGCTATGTAAGGGAATAATCATAGCTATCAAAGGCACAGTTTACCTTCAGCAAGTTCCCAGCAACAAAACCAAAGAAAACCATTTTCATGTAAGCTTAAGATACTAAGCTGCTGAATGAAACCATTACCTCTGGCAAATTCTAAATACCCTGAAATATGACTGGATAAATGTAGTATGCAGACAATACCTAAGGAAAACTGACCTAAAAGTTAGACTAATCATCCAGTAAGATTTTTTTTTACCAAATACAATTACAAGTGCTTGAAGTGACTTGTATCTGGCATTGGAAAATCTAAATTTTGTGCTATGAAGACATGAAGCAATACTGCAGAGTTCAAATTACAATAACACCTTTACAATGGCTTGACGATCCAGCATTGTTTTAACATGATAATGTTTAACCTTATTTTATATGAAAATCATCATGTCTGTAAAGTGAATGAAAGCCCACAATGTTTCACAATCCAACAATTTTATCCTTTCATTAAAGGAAGTTAATCATGATCTAATTCCTAAATACAGTACTAATTAAAAAGCTCTAAAATTCCTGTGGAAAAAGCAATGTAAGAACAAAATAAATAAATATATTAAATATTTGACAGAAAAATGTAAGAAAGATAATACAAATATTGTACATCATTAAATTAATCTAGTGAGAAGAAATTGAGAATATTTTTACTATTAACATGTTATTCCTATAATTATTTGTACGTGACAGTCAATAATCAAAGTTCCACATCTTTTCCTAATGAAAAAATTTACAACACAATTCAGTCTGTACTTTTTAAAAGTATGTTAAAGTTACCTCGATATATTACATTCTAATAGAATCTGAAACTATGTTAAGGTTATCATGGATATATTACACTGTAATAGAATTTGCACTGTGATCCTTTCATTCCTACCTGATCTACAGTTAATGGGCTAAAACTCATTAATGCCCATTAGTTTTTCTGCAATCGACACAAGCAAAAGTGGTTGTTAACTATAAGAAAATATTTTCACAAATGCAAAACTTTAAGGGACTAAGGTTGACATGACTTGCTTCTCTAAACAGTCTTTCACTCTTACATAATTTGTGTTCTTCGAATGCATGAAATGTGTGTATTAATAAAATAAACATTTCTAAATCTTCAGAGTTCTCTGGTATATTATGATGATATCTGTTGATCAGGGATATAAAGTACACCAAAATCAGGAATGATCTTTTAACACGTACTTACTCATCACAGTAAACCATTACATTCTTTAACAATTTCACAAAACTTCATCATCCTGAGGAATGCTGTCTAAAACACAGAAATCCTTTGATATTTTTCCTGTAGGGACAATTCCAACATCCTTCAAACTACAAAAACTTTTACAATAAACTGGGTACATAAGATGATATAAAGTTACTTGTATATACAATGTACCCAAAAGTACAAACTGCTTGAAGTTTACTGTTTTAAATAAGTTCAAATACTAAATGCAGGGTCCCTTCAAAATTATCTGGATTATGTGCCACTGTTATCACCACATTATTTCACTGGACCAGAGTATGACAAACTGATATGTAAGAATGAAATTGATTATGCAGATGATTATTGACATCCTTTATCCAACTACCTGTGTTATTTCCATTGCATTGTTGATCACCAATAATTATGAAAAGCATCCTTGAAGCTGCCTAATTACTTGAGCATCTAGAGTGGAAAGATCAAAACTTAAGTGTGCAGTGGTTAAATTGAAGCTACTATTTTCAGCAATAATGTCAACCACTTGCTGAATTTTTTGACGATCACTAGAGTTTACAGAATTTGAGATTTTCTGCTGTAATTCAGACAATTCTTGGAAATATTCTATTGATGGATTTGGACTGGTGTCAACCTCTTCCTTAACCTTTACTGTTTCAGATTTCACTTCTTCTTTAACAGGTTTAGCTGTTTCTGTTACAGGCACACTCACTTTGTTAGAGAGAGAGGGACTCTCTGAAGCTGTTCGACGTCTTTTCTTTTCCCTTGGTTGGGCTTTTCTTCCTTGAGCTTCTCGCTTTGCTGGGTTCTTTCCATTCTCCCGTACAGGTACAATTTCTTCATCATCGCTAGATAAATCGGGTTCCTTTTTCACCTGTCGAGGAGTGGTTGAAGCTGTCTGCTGTCCAGTAGGAGTTTGGCTAGGCCGAACCAAGTTTTCTGAGGGTGACTTCAAAGGAGGTTTGGCTGGACTCTTTTCAGGAGCAGCTATTCGTTCTTCACACTCGCTATCAGAACTACTAACATCTTCCATCAGTCTACTCAAGGGATTTTTGTTTTTCTCCCCAGACCCAACGCCTGGTTTCAAAGGTCTTCCCACCACAGCTGCCCCTCTAGATGATGCAGCTTGGGGCAGACTTTCACCCACTGAAACATGGGATGGCGAACTCACAGTTGACATGCTACTTGTTGACCTTGTTGGTGACCCTGACAGAGACCTTGATTTTGATCTACCTGGTGAACTTGATACCGATCTGCTCCCTGAACCTGACCTTGATCTTGATCTGGACTGAGATCTTGACCGTGACCGTGACCTTGACCTAGACCTGGACCTAGACCTGGACCTTGACCTGACCTGGACCTGGACCTAGACCTTGATCTAGACCTGGACCTAGATCTAGATCTTGACCTGGATCTTGATCTAGATCTAGACCTGGACCTAGACCTAGATCTGGACCGGGATCTAGATCTTGACCTAGATCTGGACCTTGAACGAGAAACTGATCTTGATGGGGAGTGAGATTTGGACCCAGATGCAGATGGAGTCCTAGAAACAGATCTCCTGGATCCTGAGCTAGACCGAGAACGAGAGCGGGACCGAGATTTTGATCTTGTAGGTGACTGTGACCTCGAAGGAGACCTTGATCTAGAATGTGAATCACGATCGGCAGATACATTTGACGGAGGACTTCTTGACCTTGAAGATTTTGACGAGTGTGAACATTCTGGGGATGGAGACCTAGAAATGCTGGGAGAAGGTGAAGCACTTCGTGATGAGGACTTGGATGATGACCTTGACCTTGACACAGGTGCAGGTGGAGAAACTTTTACGATGGGCTTTTCTTTCTTTTTCTCTTTAATGATGGGAGGTGGTGCAACAAGGTCTTCTTTGATAACTTCTTTGACTGGAACTTTCTTTGATTTAGACTCCTTTTTGCTAGGCTCTTTAATGACAGGTTTTTCTTCCACCTTTGGAAGTGCAGCAACCCTATCTTCCTTTACAATAGCTGGCACTACAATCTTAGAACTACTTTCAGATTTAGATGGTAATTTCTCAATGGGTTTTTCCCTTTCAGGTTCTACAATTGGAGGTTCTTTATCTCGCCGCTTTTCTTTTTTATCTTTCTTTTTCTCTTTCTTGTCTTTTACCTCTTCAGCAGTTTTTTCAATGGGCTTACTGATTTCGAGATCATACTTCTTACGTTTGGAACTTGAGTCAGACTTGATACTGGTCGCAGGTGACAATGATCTCTTTGAAGCAGGGGATGCTGACTGCTTGGAAGATGGTGATAATAATCGTTTTGAAGACAATGGTGCTGGAGACAAAGAAGGCTTTACAGGAGGTGGGGACAAGGGCTTTTTGGAGGACTCTTTTTCTCTATGCTTTTTGCTATCCTTCTCACGGTCTCTTTCCTTCTTGTGTTTCTCTCTGTCTTTGTCTCTATCCTTCTTGTGCCTATCTTTGTGACTCCTATCTTTGCTCTTATCCTTTTTTTCATCTTTTGTTTCGCTGGTACCTGACTGTGCGACAAGAGACGTGCTTGAGGAAGATGACGAAATCTTTTCACTTTTCGGTTTTTCCTTCGGCTTTTGTTTATCGCTGGACTTTGGAGCCTGCGTCTTTTCTTTGTGCTTATCGAGGGATTTCTCTTTCTCTTTATCTTTTTCTTTAGGCTTTTCTTTACTGACTTTCCGCTGGTCTGCAATTTTCTTAATAGGCTCACCAAATAGTGCAGAAAACTGATCAGAAACCTTTGATTCTTGCTTTGCTTTTGGCTCCTGGAGGAATAAAAGAAAAATAAAAAATTATCTGCAGTTAAAAACAATGAAAATAAAGACCAATGTTTTGAAAATACATTAACTTTGCACAAAATTTCACCATAAAAAGTGCTAAAACTATACAAACAAAAGACACTTACATTCTGGCAAATGCCAGATATAAAAAATTCTTAAGTAGAATTTTAAAAGTATATTAAAATACAGAATTCTTTAACCTTTAAGGGCTGCTGTCCTCTTCATCAAAACAAATTTTAAGAAAAAATGACTCTTGAGACTGTTTATGCATGATGTCCTTTCAGACCTCAGTATGGGTCCATTTTCGCTTACATTTAAGACATTATCAAAAGGGTTTCCTCATTGGGCTGAGATCAGGATTACCAGGTCAAAGTTGCTGGTCTACCACAGAAACAGTACCCATATCAACTCTCTAATTACACCCAAAAGGGTAGTCTTAAGTAAGGTATAAACCACACTGATCCTGCCCAAGCTACAAAAGGTTTGTTCCCAACCACTGTGGGGAAAGAGTTAATTAATGCCACTTCCACTACTCACCTTTTATATTGGTACTTTTTAACATTATTTCAACCTCATAAAAGTTTACTTCATGATTTCTGTCCCAGAGATGAATTGCTAGCGCATTCTTTTTGTCGTGTCCTTATATTCCATTTCTATGTTTATGTTTAAGAGACATTTACCCTAATTCTTGGCTGTTTCTCAGACATGAAAAAAAAAGTTACAGTTCTCTCATTTTATAATGTGCACCCATGGTTTTTTGCTTTTATTTCTTTGTGCAAGCTTATTCTTACATACAAGTACACTGCACCTCACAGTGTTGCTGAAAATTGAAAACAAATTAACTTTTCTCATCCTTTAATTAGTTTGGGTTTTCTACAACCATGTTACAAAAGGCAGTGCTGTGATACTTTCTTGCAGGTTAATTGACGTTGGAAAAACTGGATTCAGCTTCGCTGAAGATAAGGGAAAGTGCCCTCTTATCTTTGAGTCCATTATATACTCCATTATGTGTTATAATGTTAATCATTACGACACAATACCTGGCCAAAAGACCAACTAAATTAGAAGAGAATTCTTTGATATTAGTTTGGTCACCATGGAGCTCTGGTAGACCATGGAAGGTAACTAACTCCTTTGAGGACTCAACAGCGACTACCAAAAATATGTTTTTCCTACGTCAAAACCTGTTTTTTTTTTCATGTATTCCATTAACTTTTTTCTCTTTAAAACAGGAATAAAGCTTTAGCAATTCACCGTTTGGACGCAAACCACAGGGTGGACATTTATGTGAAAAAAAGTTGTAGAAGGGCGTAACTCTTAAACCCACACTGGTTGGGAATAAATCCTTTAGTTGCTGGGACAGGTTCACTTCAGATTAGGTGTTACTGGAAACAGATATTATCAGTTGGATTACAGAAGCTGATATGATTATTGTTTTTGTGGTAGACCAGCATCATTAATCAGGTATCCTTAATCTTGACCCAAAACAAACCTTTATGGTAGATGTAAATGAAAATTAATGCTTGGTGAAAAGCTCTGCTAGGAGCACAAAACTATATAATCTCGAGAGTAATCTCTTATATTTCTTCTAACGAAGGTGGCAACAGCTCTTGAATCTAAAGATTCTAGATTGTTTATTATACTGTATAATTTAAAAAATTTACTTCGAGGGTCTTTTTGTCTACTCCATGGTACATTATCATTAATGATATGTAATAAAACCATGCAGTTAACATTGCATTCTTTACTCATAAAGGGTTGGTCCAAAGGTTTGTTCTTCAAGATATTGGATAATATTTTTTTTAAATTACAACACTGAAAATTACACCAGTAAACAAACTTGAACTGTTGGAGATTGGCAATATTCCTTCCACTGTATTTCCAAAACTTAATATATGTTGTTGGCTGAAAACTGGCAACAGCTGGAAACAGATTTACTTGTAAGTGTTGCTATGCCTTTGGGAATTGATCATGTAGGTTATTCGTCAAATAAAACTGAATCAAATGACTGTGACCAATGTGCAGATGGGATAATGTATGTCAAATATAATAAGATCTAGGCCTCCTGCAAAAAAAACTAGCCTCAGAACTGACTTTATAGTTTAAAAGCCAGCTTCTGACATTATTAATTTTAAAAAGGGTGCAAACAACCTTAGATCTTTTGCAGAGTAATTTTGGCCAACAACAGCAAAAAAATCCAAACCAGAATAAACAAGGAAAAAGAAGGGCCAAGTACTGAATGCAAAGGCTTAGTAATCAGCAAAAAATGACATATTAGAGAATAAAAAAAAAGGAATTAAATTGCCAAACTTGACAAGCTGGTTAGCTCTTGTTGCTTTTGTTACAGAGACAGGCAAAAGAATTAATCAGCTCTTTCTGTCTAATTATGGGTCAAGGATGCACATGAGCATACTATCACTTAGTGCTTGATTATCTAGCTATTCTTCTTCTGTCTGGGTATTGGAAACTGCAGGTTAAGGCTACTTATGATTGATGGGTGTGTATAAATTTATATAAAACATTGTTTAACCCTGTTCAAGGACACTTCCAGCTTCAAGTCAGTGGGTCTCAGAAAGCCTGCAACATCAACATCCAATTTTAGCAAGTTCATCATTCAGTCAAACAGTTTTCTTTGAATTATAGTCTATGAGCTGAGAAGTTGTGGTCCCTGAAACCAAATACGCAATTTCAATCAAGAAAAGTTTTTGGTGGAACAAGACTTTTTGGCAAAATTTTTCTACGAGACAAGCAAGCCATCCTTAAATAGGGCTGCTTGGTTACCTCTGCTGTACTGAATGGTTATTACTACCTCCTTCCAAGTTAAAAGTACATGTAATAGGAAAAGCAATGGCAATTTACGAGCAAAAATGTGGCATTTGTAGGGTTAATGTAAATTGGAAAAACAACACTCATACAAAGTCAGCTAAAATTTCACCAGTTCACTGCCTACACACCTAAACCACAGATCTATCCCTGATATAGTTAACCATCATAAAATTTAAGAGTAAAAAAGTACACACTATGTGGAAAAATCACCACAAGAGGCATTGCCCAAAAGTGTGAACTACGCAGCAAACTTTAGGTGGTATTAATGGTTCTTTGCAGCACCCTTATGAACCCCTGCTGCAGTTTTCTGTCTTTACTTTAAATCCATTTCCTCTGATCTCTTCCCATCTAGCCATAAATCTTCAACTTCACCTTACTCTATTTTCACACATTCCAATAAAGAACAAATCCTACAGGAAAGCCTTATGAGTAAAGAAATGTAACACAGTGGCCTTGTTAGTTAAACTACTCAAAAACTGAACAAATTACATGTTAAAGTAAAACTAATTACAAAAGAACTTGGCTTAGACAATAGACTTACAAGCAGGAAATGCTAATAAATAATTACCCTGTTTGTTGGATGTTTATGCTTCTTTGCAATGTCAGTATGAGCTTGCTGAGCATTCTGTGGCTTGATTTTGGCTCCACTCGAGGGACGTGAAGCTCCTGCCTTATCATTAGAGCTACTTTCCTCTTGCCCTCCTACACTAACCAAAGTCTAAAATGTAAGGAATGAGAAAAATTAAACTACATATTCTGGCAAACACTGACAACAAGGAATACATAATTTTTGTTCATTTTCAAAATAATCACAGATTAAAAACAAAAAATTATTATCTGTTGATAAAAAAATCTAGACAGGCAAGTAAATTCCAAATATGTTGTCGTGTTTGGCAGAAAAGACAGACTTGAAATTCAAAAGTGGTTATATTTTATTTTTTAAAGTTTGGAAGCCTCAACTCCAAAATAAACTTTCACATCAGATTACTAAAATACTTTGCAGCAATATTAATATGAGATTCAGAATTGTCAGAAACTAAAAATCTTTGAGGATTAAATTACCATAATAAAAATAATACGCAATTCATATCGATTTTACACAACAGCACCATATATTTCAACTTCTTTTTTCTTTACCTCTGTATAATTTTTTTTTTTAATGCACCATCCTTAATGTTGTTGTTAAGTATTTTTGTTGGCATTTCCCTTCGTGAGAAATTATGTGGAATGAGTTTTCTCCACTCTTCTTCCTTACTTTTTCATTTGAAATTCCATCTGGTCTAGTTCTTCATTTATGCTGTTTTTCAATGATTTCTTGGGCATCCCTAGGGATCTTGTCTTGCTGCTTACTTATAAAATACTTTTCTAACTCCCAATTCCTAATCCCTTCTTAACAAAAGTCTAAACTAAAGTTACACTGTACTAGGAAAATACATAAAGGAAAGGATAATTCCAAGACAGAGTAAAAGGGCACAAACATTTTAAACAGAAGGAATAGACCTGTGAAAAATGCAAAAATTAAGGTTATTAATTTTAATATTGGCACCTCTACTTGACGGACAGTTGGGGGGAGGGGTTGTCTGCCCATACTGTTAGGTAACAAAGACTCGCGTAGCCTATGCGATACAGTACCCTGGAGCCAACACTTATAGCTTATGGTGTACAGATATTATATACAAAATAATTAATAGCCTATAATAACCTGTATTTTGTAATTATCATTCATTTTAAAATATTAATTTACTTATCACTCTATTTCGGAGATATATCTGCAAAACGAATTGCTTCTAGTACTGTAGTTTAGCATAACAAAAACATAGCCAACTACAGTAGTTCTACCTACTTGTGCTTACAAGATATGTAAAATAAAAATATTAAATATTGGCTCAAAATGGGTATGGCACAAATAAAAGGCCAAATAGGGTTGATGCTCATATCAGTGAGAGCTGATTAATTCTAGAGATTAGGTCAAATCTTGATGTTTACTATAGAGTAGAGAGGAAGGTGTGCTAGCAGGTCTGAACGAATAAAGACCATAAGCATCTGTGTCTTTAACAGAAGTTACAAAACACTGCACTTACTGTTCACCCTTTATCTCTCTCTCTTGGTAATATGGTGCTGGAAAAGACATTGCTTCTTGGGCTTGTAGAAAGGTTAAGTAAATTCTAGTAAACATCCATATCTTATATACAAAAACACTTGGTGGTTACTAGTATGCATCATATACCACAACCAAAAAACATTCGGTGATCAGAGTGATATAAAACAAAGATTTTTATATCTGCATATATACAGTACTTGTCTTGCAAGATTTCAGTGCACTTTAAGCATGCTGAGGTATTTGCAATGTTTACTGCTGAAAGGTTGCAAAAATCTCCACAAGATGCAAAATGTTCTGCTTTCACATGCTCCTTATCATAGCATAAGGTGAAGAAATAAGAAAATAACCTACAAAACAATAACAAGAGAAATTAAAACAAATACAAGAAATATCAAGTACGGTTGAATGTTAAGAAAAGGAAATTTCTAAAATTAAAATTACATATTAGGAAAAAGAGAAACTCATTCAGACAGGAATTTGAGGCCACTGCCAGCACCACAAACTGCTGAAGAAATAATAATGTGCAAATTCTCAATATGCTAGTTTGCAACAAATACAGATGGTTTCGTAAGTGAATATTGTTACATGTGCCTAAAGAAATCTAATGCTAAGTCTACAAGATATTATGATTAATTGTGAAACTACAGAATTAACAAAATGCTTAATGCAAATGAGCGGAGCAATATACTAGAATTACAACGAAGAATTTTCAATGGTCAATTACCGATTGCACGCGGCTTACATGATTTCTTGGTGAAGTCATTTTTTTCACTGGGGCGCTGGTCTCAAACTCTTGAGTCTGAGAAAAATAACTGATTAATCAAACAATTAAAGGAAGGGTAGGGAAAGTGACAAGGCTTCATTTAATATCCTACTGTACTTAAGGAAATGCCTAAAAGCCAAAATGGAAACTAAATCAGATACAAGGTCAGTTCTAAAGCACACTATGCCAAAAATAAATAAGGTGAAACATAAAGGGAGCTGTATTATGCTAAATATTAAAGTCATTTATAAAGCTTTAAAAATTCCCTTGATTATACAGTAAGTCTGCAAGTTGCAAAAACTTTTTAATCTTATTTGCAGCAATACCTCTAGAATTTCTCAAATGAGACGGTAAGTAGTCTATTTCGATTGTACCCGCAACTCTTTATCATTAGTACAGTTTCTAACTTCACCAATTACAGTATTATCAAACTTATAAAACAATGAATATATGATGACATGATACAGATAAAATTTTCACTCAATACATGTTGCCTCTCTCTACATATTCTAACATTATGTAATTAATAAAAATTATATTTTGTTTGGAAACTTTTTCTTTCAACTTAGCCAAATTTGTATTGGTGTGAATTCCCAGATATCAAAATCCACTGTAGAACAAAGAACAGCTGTGCATGGTAGTTTAGTGCACAAGAGCAAGGTCTGTCAGTGTTTTGGATATTTAATATTGTGTAGGTTAATCCCCTTACAAAAAGCTAAAGGGTTGGGAGAGGGCAATTTATATTTACAAATTCATCATCACCTCCAACAGAGTGTGATGCCAAAGACCTCTCTGGAATTCAGGCACTTGTGTCTTTCCTGTGCTTATTATTCCACAAATTTCCAACCTCCTGTCTCATAGCTCTCATCAGATAGGGTCTGGGTCTTGTAATTAATTCTTCTAGTACCCACAGGAGCCCAACTGACACCATTATGTACAGTTCTCCAGAAAGCTAAGAATATATTTTCTTATTGGCATTTCTCTACAGAAAATACCACTTCCCCTACACTTGCCAGTTTTATATGAAGTAAGCATAATTTTCTTTCACAGAAAGCAGTACAAACTAGGATTGAATTACTCTTGTATTCTGCGCTGATGAAAACCCTATTCAGGTAAGCCATGAAAGCTGGACCCATTGCTTGCAACCCATAAGTTCAAGAACTCTTATGTGCATACATGAAACCGCATGGATAAAGAAGTGGTGGTTTTCTTCCACTGAAATTGCAATATCAGGACTTTCAAGCAGATGCACGAATGGCCCCAGCAAAAGTAATGGGTTTAAAGTGAGAAAATTTTGCTTTATAAAGAAAATACTTTAATTAATGTTTTATTCCTAAATGAATTATTTTTATATAAAATAATTTTTCTTGATAATGGGCAGAAATAGTGAATTTTATTTTTCGAAACACTCATCTACTCTTGGTGCAAAACTATATAGCTCTTCAAAGAGAGTAAACTTAAAACTATTCATTTCAAGCCCTACATGCAGCAATGCGGGTAATCTTTCACAAGTATAAAAATTCACCAAATGTTTCCGGTAGTGCTTCTACACCTACACATTTATTTGCACTCAACTGGTAAAATAATTTAAATAACCATAAGGTCATAACCTTAATAGAACAAAATCTGTTTATCATGCAGTGACAAAACAGATTCACAAGGGCATGTCAAATTTCTGAGTAACAAAGGATTCCTTAATCCATGTACACACACACACACACACACACACACACACACACACACACACACACACACACACACACACACACACACACACACACCATCCCTCACTTTTACAGGCTTTCACAAGTGTTGTAAAAAAAACACACACACACACACAGATGAAAGTTTGAAAGTTCACAATAAAGAAGCACAGATAAAAAGTTTAAAGATATAGCTATCCCCCTGTAACTGAAAGGAAATACAATACCTACCTTTGCTACACAGTCACAAAGTGCCATAAATTTAGCTTTCCTGAGCGGCTCTTCCAACATGAAGTAAGTAAATTTTTCCCCTTCTAATCTTCTTGATGCACTTATAAAAGCAGGTCCAGTATTTCATAATCTATGCTGTGCCACCATCATTCTTCACATAAAAAACATACCTGCTTCAGCAAACATACTACAAACTGCAACAAAAGATAATACATTACCCCGCCACCTGCAAGAAGTTTTCGCTTAAAGTCCTCAGAAGGTTTAAGGAAGGTTAATTTCTCTTTCCTTGTGTGATTGATTGGTGGGCTGTCAACATGCTGAAGAAACAAATCATATTCGAAACTGTAAAGAAAAAAAGGAAATACATTTTCAAAAATGTAAAAAAGGAAATACGAAATACAATGAAATGAAATATAAAATACATACTTTTAAATTCTAGATATAAATGCTAAATATTGCCAAATCCCAACTTTGTTATGAAAGAAAATTATGAAGTAGACAAAACAGTCTAAGCTGGGCCAACTTTGACCATATCACTCATTCCTATATGTTACTACTAGGAGTCAGAAAGGGCATCAGTCCTTAAAACATCGCCATAGCAAACTATTAAATGAGCCATTCAGCAAGTGTTACGAAAACCTGGAAAAGGTTAACTAAAAACAGTGACCCTGACTAGGGATTAAGCCGAGATGAACAGCAACCCTACTACAGATTCAGCTAAGACAACTTCTATTATTGTGAATGAGTGGCAAACTTCATAGACTGATGGATCTATTAACAAGCCAAGAATTTATTTTTTTAAAAGACAAGTTCAATTTTTCAATGCAAACCTGCTGCTTTTGCATAGCATACTGTACTTGTGCATATGCACAGATCTCAAAAACTCAAAATCTTGGTAGAGTAATGTCTCACCCTATGTTGTCATTTCATAACATAATGCTGGTTTCATAACATAATGCTGGATGTTGAACTTGCTTTGGTCAGTACAAAAATGTTAATTTTTTTCTAATACTGTGAGTACTTGCATGTCAAACTTTTCACTATGATTTTTTTTCCCCTTTTTTTTTACAGGCTGACACTCAGATCTGGCCAGTAAGGAGGTTAGGTTACCATATATTTAGCCCAGACCGTGAGAGTAAAGACAATGAAGAGTTAGAGTGCTTGGACAGCTTGAAGAGAGCTAGAGAATAAATGACTTGAAGTATACAGTAATTTCATTAGACCTCACTTCCCATATCTGCACTTTGCTGTTAACGAAAGTTTTCTTCTTTAATAAAATACCATCATCAGGTAATCTCCTAAGTTAGAAACTACGTCATTGAAGGTTTGAATTACTATAAATAATTAGATTATCTCAGCCTTATCTTTCTATACTGCTATGAAGATAAATGGTAATGGAGTAAAGGAGAGAGCGAGAGAGAGAGATTGGCAATAAGTAACAGTACCTACATGTACACTTCCATAAAGCAGAACATTATACAGTAGTATCTTCTCTAAAAAATACTTATTAGGTTCTTAAATCCTTTCAGAACCTCTCCAAAACACCTGCAGCCCTGTTTACAGTGTTATAAATACATACAAATGAGGAAATATGGTAGCAGATGATATATGTAACTTTCATAATGATTTGTGCATGCATTAATAAAAGGCTCATCATATTTCAGCTACGCCTGGAATGTCTTGAATACTAGGTAAGAGGCAATAATTCATAATGGTGAAAGCTTCTTGGTTTATTTTCTGCTTGAATAAAAGGCTGCAGTGATAAGCATGGGATAAAAAAAAAAAAGTCAAGAAATTAAGAGGTCACTGCAGCTATTGAAAATACTTACACTGAATTGCTCATTACAGTTTGGCTTTGCGCATTAGTTTTTTCTTACCTTAAACTCTATTACGTTTGGTTTCTAAATGAAGAAAACCCAGAAAAATGAGTCAATCTACAGAAATGGAATGGAATACAGAATTTAGGATAAAGGCCAAGCACTGGCACCTATGAGTTTATTCAGCACTGGAAGAGAAACAGAGTAGAAAGGATTGAAAGGTGTAAAAGGAGAAAAACTTTGCAGTTGCACTATGAAATAATTGTTAGGAGACGGTGGATAGTAAGATGGAAGAAAGAGAATATGAACGGAGGTATATAGAAAAAGGAACGAAAGGGGTTGCAGCTAGGGGCCAAAGGGATGCTGCAAAGAACTTTAAGTAATGCCTACAGTGCACCTTGTGAGGCGCACTGATGGCACTACCCCATTAAGGGGATTGATCTACAAAAATGCAGATCTTTGAGGTCTAGATCAAGAGCAGACTATAATAATAATAATGGCAAAGTGAACACTGTCAAAATTGAAACCAAAACCTTACAGTAATAAGATACAGTAGTAAGAACATACCATAAAACTAAATGAAACAACCTTGAAAATACTCACAAAGCCTTTCTGGTGTCTTCACTATGATTTGTCTTGAAATAAATTTCAATAGGCAAATTAAAGCTGCCATAGCCCATTTCACTTATTCTGTATGGGGGTGCCTTTAATACTGAAAAGAAAAAATGGATGCCACTCATTAATAAAAGGGAGAGACTCCATAACGTACACTAAATATCATAACATTCTTATTTCTGAAAATGAAAATTTTAAAAATATACACCAGAAAGAGTAATGTGCAAACAGACCTGAAGCATTAATATGTAATAACTCTTAAAAAAAATTAAGAATGCAAACCTTTACATCAATCTATCATCCATAAATACCCTCTTACTGAACTTCTACCTAACTACCTAACATAACAGATAAGTGCCAGGTTAATAACAAAAGAATTCTTGATTTGTACTTTCACTTTACATTACTAAGAGTCTCAATCTCACAAAACCAGTATTCATACTTGAACCCACAGGCAACTGTCTTTTCCTGTCGCATTAGTTAGAAAATACATTGCTGAGGCCAAGGGGGACTTGCCTCCAGGAATGGAAGAAAATAACCCTTCCTGAGGGTTTTACTGCCCATGGATCTAACCCTACGCTCTCTAACTGACACCAAAATCTCTGGGTAGGAGTGGATTTCATTTCCTCCTTTAGTTCCCATAAAGTCTGGTAAACACTTGTTGCCTCTTAGTGGTAGTAGTAAAAAAAAAAAAAAAAAAAAAAAAAAAAAAAATGCAAACAATGAGATCTAGTCTTAGCTTGAGGAACATAAGGGTAGGACAAGTCTCCCCTATTCTGATTCACAAGAAAGTGAAAGGTTCTGGATGGTGTGGTGTTTCCAATGGACCTCATTAGCTCTCTAGTGGTAGTAGCATCCAAATGACCGAATATACAGTACATGTCTATTACCTATTCCATACGGAATTAACGAAGGTCAATAAAGCTGAGATGCAATGATAATGTAAACCTGAAGAGAACAGAGGGACCCTCCAGCATTTAGCAGAGGGTGTCTAAAATTCACTCTTGCCAGTTGTAAAGCAATGGCAGCTCTCCTAACAGCTTTTCATTGTTACCCACTTCTGAGGGAGCACCATGTACTGAGGGCTCCAATGCAGATTTGTCTATATATAATTCAATATTACTACCTAGCAAAAAGCTAACCATATTTTTCCTCACAAAAATACCAAAATTATTTTACACTTATACTAATTATGGAATGGAAAACAGAACTAGCTTTGCAAACCAACATATGGCAGCATTAATTGAAATTAATTGTAACAAAATCTATAACAAAATTAGTAAAAATAATATCTACCTGAGCATTTGTACAACTATGGCAACTTTAAGTTATGTAGAAGAAAGTAATGCTAATAATAAATAATACAAAAATTTTTCCTACAACAGGGCGAGACTTCTATCAGAGAAACTAACTAAAAATGCTCAAAACATGACTATTAAGCCCGGAATGTGCATTCTAAATGTCATATGCAAAAAATTTGTAACAGCTGTACATAGTATACAGTACTGCTGTCTCATTGGGTAAAGTTGAATTACCTCTCTTTGGAAGTTTGAAGCTTTTGTGGAGAGTAAAGACAATCTTATCAATAAATGCTTCAATATGGGCTCCATTTGTCCCCTGAACAAACACCTCCCAGTCATGAGTAAAGCCCTCATTCGTGCGCTGTTGACGAACTGTGGCACGATGGCCTAATTCCAGTGTCACCACCACATTCTGCAAGAACAAAAAAGATACATTAAAATGATAAAACATTTATTTATAACAAAACACATTTTTTCATGCCAACACTTCAATCACACAGAATCCTCATTCACCATTTAAATATCCTTAGACGTGCATTCTTATGCCTTGCAGACAGAAGAAGCAGAGTACCTAAAAGTGACAATCCATACATGCCTGCCTAACTACAGTCATCTCCTGTTATCCATTATTGTTGTAACTTTATTTCTTTTTAAATGCAGATCCAAAAACTGCCCTTAAAAAATAAATTTTTTAAATACTTTGTATTTTTCATATTTTTAAAATAGTTTGTATTTTTCGTAAGTATAAAAACCAAAGCCTTTTATGCATGAGTACTCCTCACTGCAAGTTTTTCACACTGTAATTGTAATGAGGACCTCAATTTTCAAGTCACAAATTTAAGGCATTTAAAAAGCATCTGTGAAGACTAATAAATATACAGTTATGAAAACCCTTTAACTGGTTAATACGTACTGTGCATAGTACATGTTGGGCATATACTTTACTTGTGCTGTAAATATGTATATATACATTATAGGTATGTATATGTACAATTCATTTTCCATATTCCTTTCAAGGTTATTTAACTTCAACAATTCCCCTCTATGCCTATAGTGGTCTTATGAATGATATCCAAACAACAACAAAGTCTCCCCATCAACCCAAACAATAACCCTTTCACACACACACACACACACACACACACACACACACACACACACACACACACAGACACACACAGAGAGAGAGAGACACACACAGAGAGAGAGAGAGAGAGAGAGAGAGAGAGAGAGAGAGAGAGAGAGAGAGAGAGAGAGAGAGAGAGAGAGAGAGAGAGAATATGAAAAAAAAAAAAAGATTGCTGCAAGAATACGATGCTGAGATAGAAATACATAGATATATCTGGAGAAAATAAAAGCATTGGAAAAACTTTCAAATATCAGAATGCATTTTAGGTTAAGCCCCAGGTGTAAAAGAATATGTACAGTACAGTACAGTATTACCTCTCTACATACAACAAATTGTACATAAAAAACCACTCCAGAAACACAGTGAGTATGTTTTTAGCAACCTACAAATACAATTACTTATAACCAATTTTTCCTACAGTCTGAGCATCATAAATTTTTACCTGGCAAGGTTAAGCTGCCAAATGGGGGCCGAGAGGTTTTTTTTACCACGTATAACAGTTAAAAGTTTCATGGCAATTTGGGCAATGAGTACCCTTACATGGGTATCTTGGAAAACCACACCAAACCTCACCCAAACGAATGTTCTGCAGTACATTAATTTTGGTCATCTACTTTGGCCAGCAGTGCAGGCTCATTATTCCTCATTTCCACCTGGATGGCAAGCAGTAGGTATATCAGTTCAGATCCAAGATCCCACATCAAAATCGAAGGAAAAGGTGGGTGGCATCACTGCCCTTGGACATTTGAGAGAATTTAACATCAGATCGCTTTACCGCTGATTTTCATGGAAGCATCAAAAGCCAGGAACAACCCTAGCAGAAGCATGCTGTAATTCTAACAGAGCAACCTTGTCTTGCCATAGATTAGTTTAATCAGACTGACAGCCTCCTGTTGGGCAAAGTAACCGTTAACATCATCACCCTGTTTTGTCACTCTGGTGTTTATTGTGTAGCCTATGGTAGGGAGATGGAAGGATTTTATAAAATTGTTTAGGCCAGCTGAGTCAGGCTATAAATAATGCAATTCACTGCTTTCCCACTACATATAAACTACATTGTCTAATAAAGGAAGTACTGTATTCACCAGCCATTAAAACATACCAGTCAGTATGAAAGTCAAAGATTTCTAGATTTTGATAAAACAAAACAACATTGGTGATATTGATTCGGTATTGTGAGAAATTAAATTTGGCTTGGCCTACCCCATCTATGCATTTGCAATGGAAATGCGAAGCTCAGTAGCATCCCACGACAAATAGCCCAAAACACCATAGGCAGGTGGGTACTGTTTTACTTTGATACCACTACACAATATGGGAGCCTGGGTAATATAAAAAGTAGAAAGACAGAGATAGGCCTTGGTAATTTTGCCTTAACGTAAACTTCCATATAATAAAAGTTACTATAAGTGTTCTTAACCATGCAGTGATTGATGTGAAGTGTTAAGGGGGGGGGGTTGTTTCCAGGGAAGGCAAAGGCTCCGTGCCCCAGATCAGGGTATGGAGCCCATAGTTAGGTTAGGAAGGTAGGGTCTGGTTATGTCAGACAAGGTATAGCCTACTAGTAGCCTAAATGTTACGTCTGGCCCATTTTAATGTAACACGAAAATCATGCTAGGCTATGACCTAGCCTATCAAAAATTTACTTTTACCGAGGTAGCCTAGGCTAGGCTACAAAATTTTGTTTATATTTTACCATTAATTTTAATGGGATTTATCCTAATTATGGCATTAAAGGAATGGTTGTGGTATTGGCGTAAAAAATTCACCGGCTGATCTTAGCCTATGGCCAGTGGATAAAATTTACCAAGCCGACGAGCGTAGGCTTAAAATAGTATCACGTAGGCCTAAACTCCCCTCACCTAGCCTGAACCGCATGCTTCAAGAAAATCCCTCAGGTTAGACTGCTTTACAATAAGTAATTTGCCCATGAGCTACTGCGTACTATACTCACTGATCCCGCTAAGCCTGTTTCAAGCCGAATAGGCCCACGCCCGTCCGATCATTTTCGGCTACCTGTGCAAGCTAGGCCTGTGCAGGTTTCTACAGGTGAGCCTCGAGACCACTTGAGGCTCCGTAACAACAGTTGTTAAGGGATCTTATATCAATCCAGACAATGATTCTCACCTTAGAGGACATGATTTCAACGTTGACCCATACGAGCGGATTCTACAATACTAAATATTCATGAATTTTTGAATGGATCGCCATCGATCTACGATACTGGAAATCATCATCGAGCTACTGCGATGCATAATTACCGATTGTATAGAAAGAAAAAAATGTGTACTTTAGAAAATTTATCGATAAATATTCAAAATTACCTACAATAACTCAAAATTATCAAATATTTTCAAACTAAATAAAACTATTGTCTCATATTTTCATAATTTACGTTTATTCATCACTATTTTGTAAGCCGGAAA
Source organism: Macrobrachium rosenbergii (assembly GCF_040412425.1). NCBI lineage: Eukaryota > Metazoa > Arthropoda > Malacostraca > Decapoda > Palaemonidae > Macrobrachium > Macrobrachium rosenbergii. The sequence goes on from NC_089754.1 coordinate 50,781,000, forward strand.
TATCTCCAGGCAAAGTGTAAACACGATTCTATGGCAAACAGTTGACAACAACAATAATTATGCGCAATACTTTTGTTTTGCATATGACATTGTTTGCATTTGTTATAGTCATACAAGAGTACTTTATCACATGCGTAAATGATGAAATTTTTGTTAAATCATAATACGGCAAAAGAAACAATTAAATAAGCTGTCGCAGTTTTGCATTATAGAAAAACGAATCAAATATGAAATTCTTAGATGAAACAAGTCTGTATATATTACAGAGGGCCAATTACAGTAGTGTAACAGTAAAGGTAATAGATACACAGACTCGGTAAATATTATAAGAGAGAGAGAGAGAGAGAGAGAGAGAGAGAGAGAGAGAGAGAGAGAGAGAGAGAGAGAGAGAGAGAGAGCTATGTTATTTACTATATTTAGGAGTTGTAACTGTGAAGCGTCGATGGGACTGACTGATAAGCGAACTTTTCACGGCGTGAGAGACAAATTTTAACTGGCCCTGTTAAGTATAACCTCAAATGTGCTGGTGCTATATGCATTATCGCCCTTATACCGTAGCGTGTTCTTAGTTCCTCTACGATAGCTCCACATACACAGTTGCGGGCACACTACTCTGCCAGAGATAGATGACCTGTTTCATGTCCAGATTAATTTTTCTAGCTCCATGTTCCGTATGTCATCCCCTCTTTTATTTGACACTGGTTTAACTTATTGTTAAATGCAGTTTTATTAACCATAATGCCCTCTTAACTTCTCGATTTTTTGCACTTTGGAACTCTTGTCACTTTTACTTATGATTATTTTATTGTCACTTATTTCCTGTTGAATTTTGAACGTTTTTTGTGCATTATAAAACCGTTACACTTTCTTGTAAGTGATCACCTGAATATGATTCTTCGCGAACAAACAAATCACGATTGGATCCTTACTTTCCTCAGATTACATTTGGTCGATTGCAGAATATCTATAACATTGTTTCATTTATCTTGTTACATTATTTCTTTAGAACGCGCATCTTATTTTCGTTATCTTAACACGCATTAGTTCCTTTTTAAATACGTGAATGTGCTAATAATCAATCACCCTATTTCGTCTCATGAACAAAATTTCAAAGCTGTTACTATTATTCCTAGACAGTCACCTAGAAGTACTACTTGTCTGTTCAACTAAGACCATATTCAGTAGGAAAATATCTACTAACAGCGTATGGATCCACTGGGTGAGAAAATGTCCACTACACGCTTCACCATTCCTTCCTTTTCTTCAGTCATGCGCAAGGGCGAAGCATCTCTCCAGAAATCTGTTCACCCTTTGGCCAAAGCAAGTGTACTCCGGACCCTACAGTAATGCAAAGATTGGTGGTGCTGGTGGACCATGCTACCTGTGGAGGCAGATGTTGCAGGTCATTGTTATCTTCACCAGTCTTACATGGCATTATTAAGAGAATGATCCTCTGGTGTCACACTTTTCCAGTTTTGAAAGACACTGTCCTGATACAAATATCATGTTTCACATGCCATGGTTTTTGTTCATACTTTTTACAAAAGCTAAAAGCTACTATGGTAGAAGCTTGGTTCTTGACACCTTAAATTTCCAAAGTACTTTTCATGCATACCAATATATATCATGAGTGCCTTCATGGAAGCCTCTCAAATGTCACTTCCTCAAAGTTTTCATCAAAAGTAAGGTTACATCAGTGAAGATCATCATCTTGTTCTGCCTGATAAATAAAATGCTGGTACTTCTGGGGACATTTGGAACATGTTAAATCATATAAATATTTTTCATCCTAAGAGCAACTGTTCTTTATTAACTGGTTGAAATATCTACCAAGCAACTAAATGGATAGCCTTCATATTACTATTACTATAAAGTAATTTAATGTGAGCAAGGTCACATGCTTGGATTCCCACGAGACTCCCACGAATGACTTGTTCTTGAGTGAAAGTTAGAGCAAGTAATGTTAAAGGGGAGATAGGTAAACCTAGCAGTCTGCCTCCAGGTGTGTGATATGGAATAACAATGCAATGAGCATTAGACCTGAAGTCATAAATTGCCTTGGGCTAGTCACCAGCCAACTGGGAATCAGACTCATTCATGGGTAGGTTGAGCACTAGAAAAATTCTAGTTTCCAAGAAATTTTTACAGATCTTTGGTATACTTATGAAACTGTCACTCTCTACAAACTATGAGCTATAGCAGATATCACACTATAATTTTCTCATGATGGATGTTGACTGAGTACTAAAAATTAGTCAACACATGTTATGGAATCCACAACTGACAAAGGCTTTGTTTCAATAAAACTGGTTTATAGATTTTTTTCGATTTAACATTTATTGATACAGTATTAAAATAAGGCATCAGAGAAACATCAACATTTTAGACCATGAATATTTTCATGTTATCTTCAAAGATTTATTGTGCACTGTTTTCATTTTGTAAACATCTGTTATACTGTACAGACTTTGCATTGTAACAATTAGACTGAAAAAAGTTAAGATATACACTAAATCAATGTAACTAACTGAGCACTTTAACTCTGACTAGAACTCACAACTCCAGATAAAAAATAAATGCTGACTTCTCACTATACACTGTACTAAGTTAATAAATTTCATCTCCCTTGCAAATGCAAATAACATCTGCAAAATTCTTCTTAAAAGTTTATGAGCATCCTGAACTTCATTTGTGTTGTACATGAATGAAAGTTCAACTTTGCAGTACATGTACGATACAGGATATCTACTTATGAATGACTCTTAAGTAAAATATTAAAAACAGCCTACACTACAATAAGGCAGCTTGATCCCAGGGTAAGTTAACAACCACAAAGTTTTAAATATCCCATAAGTCTGGAATTTTACCATTTGTGCAATAATATCTAAAAAGAACTGAGTTTTCTTTCTTAAACTTACGTTTTGAAGTAAAACTTTGTCTAACAAAACATGCTGAGAGATATATATAAACATTTGTGTGAAAATAATGTCTTTATAATACAAGAGTTTTTTACACAAACTCATTAATCATATACAAGCAATTAAAATATGATTGGGTGAGGTTTCAAAAACAGATCATTAGGGAAATGATCACATAATGATCCCATTGTAACATGGGTTTAATAGGATACATTCCATGCCACTCAAAAATATTATAAAATTAATCATAAAAGAAACCCCTACCTACTATACAGCCCTTATTTGGAATAAATATGCATGCACACAATTACGCTTCAAAAACCATTTTCATACAAAAATATGTAAAAACTAGAAAATAAAAGAAATGACAGTGACAGATACAGAAGAATAGATCACACAACCACGGAGGGTCACTACCAACTCTAAAAGTACCTGCATATCATTGGTAGCAATAAGTAACCACACTTGTATGTACACAATTACACAAAAATGACTGGCCATTCCAAAAGAGAGAGAGAGAGAGAGAGAGAGAGAGAGAGAGAGAGAGAGAGAGAGAGAGAGAGAGAGAGAGAGAGAGAGAGAGAGAGAGAGAGACAGACTTGATGAGAGTTCTGGCTGAACTCTCATCAAGTCTAGGTCTACATCGATCCTCTTTCTCCACGACAGAAAAATCCTCAGTATCCTATTTGTTAAAATGAAAGTCAAGAATGAAATACAAGTAGGTGGTGTGCAGTACTCTACTGCTCCTATTGTTGGCAAGGATGACAAAGCAGCATGCCAAATGTTCCATAGCAAAAGAGAATGACAAATGCTAATCATTTACTGGTCATGAACCCTGCATTTCAAAATGCCTGAATCAGGGGTTCACAAATACTAATCATTTACTGGTCATGAACCCTGCATTTCAAAATGCCTGTATCAGGGGTTCACATAAGTGATGAAGTTCTTGAATGGTAGATGGATACTATTGGAGGGATTATACATGCTTGATTTTGCAGCTCAGAACTTTTATGGCAAGACCCTTCACCTTGAGAGATGAGGTCACTACTTTTCCAAATATAATTTGTTATTGATAAGATCAAAAGAGAAGCTTCTTTTTGCAAACCTCAATTGTTCCTTGATGAGATGAGACACCCACCCTAGTGGGCTATAAGGAGTACTCTCTGCACACCAAAAATTTTTATTGCAAATATACTTTTTATAAAGCCAGGGTCCCTAGCAAAGAGGACTGCTGAACACATGACGGTCAATACCACAAAGTGATGAGGGCAGCAGCATCATTTCTCTACCAAGGAGTGAGGCTACCCACAAGAAGGGAAAGGGGGACTGGCTGATGTACTGCCTAACTGTTTACTTCTTGGTCAAAGACTCACAACAAGTTGAACAGTAATTCATGACCAATATCCTTCACCAACTCTCAAGCCTGACTATCATTACTAGGATTCTACAAGTACCTCCTTTTGACTGTAGTTGACACTGTTTCTACAGTTATCAACCTTGGCATGAACATGAACATGAGGATTCAACTTGGAAGATTCTTCTTTGGAATGATGCAAGTTAAACTAGGGTCTCATGGGAAAGTGGAATGGTCATGGTCAGCATTGGCAATAACTAACCTCATTTCTCAGTCCTCCCTTGTTTATAAGAGCAGTAACAGTACTGGTCAAAGTTGCTGACAAAGGCAGAACCCCAAGCAGTAGCAGACTATCTGCTAGAAACAGAGCTGCCCCTTAATACTCATGGAAGCAAGCCTAAGCCAGAAAAATCAGAGAGAAAGAACCTCCTGAATGATACTAGATGTTAGTAAATCAGAAGGGATTACTACATCTGCATGGATGGAGGAATGGAGTACCCACATTTGGAGAAGCAATACTGACTGGTTCAGCATCCCAAATTGTGTAAAAGGAACTGATGGCCACTATAAGAGCAGCCACTGCAGAAAGATGGCAACAAAAGAAGCCATATCTGATAACTAACAATGAAGAATCATGAAGTCTGAAAAAATAAATCTCCTCCTCATGAACCAAACATGGGTCTACAACATGTCTGCTGGACAACAGTGGCACAGAAAACCTGACAGGAATTAAGTCATGGGTAAAGAAGGGGTTAAACATATAGGTTGAGCAGTGGGCAAGCTGTCACAAGCAAGCTTGGATAAGGTGGGCATGGCTACTTGCAGTTTGAGTAGCAAGCAACTCGGCGGGCATATCAATCTGTGAGTACGCTTAAAGGTAAGGGTACAGAGTAGCTATGTACGTATGTCAGTCCATGAGCATCCTGTTAACCCATGAGCATGCTGTCAATCTACAAGCACTGTTAACTCATGAGCATGCTAACAATACACATATAAATGCAGAAAAAGAATGGTCATGACTGGAACCAGGAAGCCATCATCGAAGGCTTAGCAATTTTCATAACAACATAATGGAGACAATACCACTGCTGCCCTAGCAAAAAGGTTGTAAAGCAGCAGCAGCAGACCTTCTGGTAGAAGAACCTGATGACAGAGGTGCTTATCACATCCACCTCTACACACAACATAGCACACAGCAAGTAAATTATCAGAACAAGGGATCTGATCCCAAGGGCAAAGCAAACAGGCAAGGAGTGGTTATTACTGCAAAGATGCAAAATTATATGAAAGGCCTTATCTGGAAAACCTCTGCTAAGCATACTATAACAGGTAATACGTACTCAATTCATGGCACTCGATCACATAAATTAAACATATCACGGTATGACAAGGCACAACTAGATCATTACAAAAATATCACTAGCATATGACACATCATCATCATCACCACTATCATTATCATTTTTAAATCAGCTTTTCCCTCTATGGTGTTACATGCAAAATGAATTCCTACATTCGCCTCTGTCCTGTGCACTTTCTGCCTGAAATCTCATTAGGTCTTGGATGTCATCAATCCATTTCTTCCATGATTTCCTGGGCATTCCTATAGGTCTCCTTGCTACTTCCACATATAATGCTTCTTTAAGTATTCCTCTTTCCTTCTCATCAATTCTCCAAACCATCTCAATTTTTATCACTATTATGCTGGAAAATTGTCAAAATTGAAAACATGAAACACATCACAAACTAAATATCAAAATAGGCTATAATTAAGGATGGCAACAGATATAATAAATACACCAATTAAAAATATAAAACAATAACAAAGGATTAATGCTAAAATACATAGAATAGCCTACCTACAAAAGGCACATTGCATAAAGGCAAAATTATACCTGTAGCATCAAATACACAGCCAAAAGCAAAAGTAAGGTAAAAACACAAATTTAAAACATAGCAAAATAACAAAATAAAGTATACCTACCCATCACTCCACAGTGAAAAACAGAAAAAAAAAAGATTACAATAAGAAAAATACCGAATTGAACAAGAATAAAATAAAGAAGCAAACCACAGAATAATTACTTGTTTTTTCTAACATAAAAACTCAGTGTAAAAGGTAAATACACAGCTGTAACCAAATATAAATTGAAACCTATAGATACTTACTTTTCACTACAATGTTCTTGAGCACCAAGTACCAAACTACTTTTTAGTTAATTAATGTCACACAATATAACTAAATTAAATGGGTTAAAAGTGGACTATATAAAAAACACTTGAATAATATGCTAGAATGAAGAAACACTGCTAAAAGCTACATTCTGAGATTATCAAAAGGGTAGTTACTCACTAATAATTACTGCCTGTGGTGCCAGGTAATACAAAAGCGACACTGGTGGCTAAAATACTTAATAAATTCTAATTTCATCTTTTAATTATTTATATAAGCACTAAAGTGAAACAGGGGTGTCATAAACTATATTAAATGGAAAATAATTTGGTAAAAAGTGCTGGAAGCAATACTGAAGAAGACATTTGAAGGACAATGGCTGAGGTGGTGACAGCACTGCGGGACCGAGAAAAGTGAGAGTTTTTAGTTTATACATGCCTGAGGGCCAAAAAGATGAATGTAGAATGAGACAGCCTTCTTCTATATGATAGATAAAAGAGTCACAATCCTAGGATCATCACGACTGCAGGTATATGATTAATGGGGCTGTGATGAAACAAACCTGTTTCCAGAGGAAAACAGCAACATACAATAATTAATTGAAATCTACAGCACAATACAGTATAGATCTCCTGTTATACTCTCAACTTGAAATTTTCTCACAGTATTCTTCAAGTCTGATAACTGAGATTCAAATCGTTTGACATAATGTGGCAAAGCTGAGTAGCTACCCTAACATCAAACATTTTTCACGAGATTAACAAATAATGAATTAAATTTTAAAAGTAAAATTGGTGAATGTTTATGCAACACCTTACGCTAGAGATTTGGATACACAAAGAAAGAGTTTTGGGCAATGCATCGCATATTTTCCTAACGAAACTTGTTAAAACCCATTCCAAAGTCTTCATAAATTTTTCCCACACAATTTACAGTCAAATCATTAATATAATTTACCAGAAATCTATGTGACGTCAATCTTCAAGGAAAAAACCAAGGATATTTTGGATGCCTGTGTTAGTAGTAAGACACGCATTGAATAGCATATGTCAATATACTCCACAATGAAAACAAAGGAGAAACCACAGAGAAAAAAAGAAATACAAATTGAGAACTGTACATTTCCTTTTTTCCTCTCTGGTTTCTCCTTCATTTTCATTGTGGAGTACATCAAGATATTTTATCTTCGTGATTGAGAAGAATACAACCGGATTAAACAGCATATGTATTTCAATTTCTATTTAAAACAAATTATCAGCATTTACTTTAACATAATAACCAAAAATTTCTATACTGTACTGTACAGTACTTCAATATGTGCCTTATTAGTGAGTAATAGCATACATGTTCTATAAGAATCCACATTGTACTAGGTAAAATATATATTATGAATCACTTCAATTATTCTCATTACAGTTATTCTACACTAACCTTGTTATATCATATTTATTATTATTATTATTGTTCTAAAAGTGAACACATTTAAATTTACTGCACCACCTCCAATCTTGTGAGATATGCTCTTTGCCCAGTTTGAAAGTAAATAATTTTTACACTTGGTCTACAATACAGTAATAAAGCAAGCAATGAAAAAATGCTAATTGTTCAGATATACATACTAAGCTTATATATAACAAAACTTAAATAACTATTCTAGGATACAACAGATTCCATTCCCATTAAGAACTACAATCTAATAAGCATCACAAATGGTATATTTCATATAATATTAAAACTGAGTAAATTAAGTGTCTTACTATTTTAGTTTATGGAAATGTTCTTGTTTGTGATTTGGACCAAAAGTTAAAACATGGCTTACAGGTGAGTCCTTCGAGCCCATGCATCCACTAATAACTGCTGAATCGACGTAATAGTGCTAAACAATTAATCCATTTCATAAATCCATATCCATTTCCAGTTCTTCCATAACTTGGTCAGTGAAGTCTGTAGGGTTCTTTTTATATTGAAATGCTGCATTTATGGCATCTTTGAAAAGCTGTAATGAAGAAAATTATTTGAAAATGTTTAAATATTCTTTATTATCAGACAATGGCAACAATAATATACAGGATTAAAAAATATACAAACCACTTTGTTTACTTTTAAGTCCGTAAGTCCTGAGCCTGGTTTTAGCACAGCGTCACCCAAAGCAGAGCAAACCAGCTCAAGATACAGTATACACGTGGAGACAATATTCTTGACACATGGCACCAAATCCAGTATTGCATCTATGAGTGTTAGCTATTAGCATCCTAAATGTGGGTAAGAGACCCATCATTTAAGAATTATAACTGGATGTTAATTCTTTCTAAAAAGCCAGACGATTGTAAAATCATTGGCAACTGATTGAGGGTATGACATGAAATAAAAGATATTAACCAACCTAGGGGGTCAGGGGTAGTAGGTGCCCTCTGGTGACTGAGTGATTGACATTATTTACATCACTCAGGATAGGATGTGAATATGATGGATGGTATAAAAATGTTTTCTTGGGTGACATCAATAATGAAAACATTAGGAGACCTAAGTGGCTCTGACATAATTGTTTTGACAGAGTCTATTTATTAGTGAGTGAATACAGTAATATGCAAAATCAAAGAGATTTTTGAGAAAACAGTTATGATTGATGGGCAGGATGCTCAGATTACTAAGCAAGATGAAAAAAACTGCTGGACATCTGAGTACATAATTGGGATGAGACAGATGATGACACAATGGATTTTCCTCAGGTCTTTGACTCAAAGATCAATAATATCATGAAGAAGATGGAACTCACAGAAACTGAAAGGAAAACTTATGCAGAGAAAGTCAAGGAAAAGGGTTTACTGATAATTAGACCTACACATGCTTCAAGTATAAAGATATCCCAATTATTGATTTGAGGTCTACCTATATATGTGATACTGCTGTTAATTTTGCTGATGCTGGCAGCAGAGATGGTGCATGGAAACTGAAACCACAAGAATGATCAGGACCCTAATATTAACAAAACTCGAAAACCATTGTTAGAAACCCTCTTTCAGTAACAACCAGGAGGGCTACCAATACTGAAAATGTGAAGTTTGAATCAATGAAAAAACTTCACATAAGCAAGAAACAAAAAATACCTAAGAAGTACTAGATGCAGTTGTACTTAAACCTAGTACCACTCAACATTGAAATTGTACTGTATTATGGAAAAAATTTAATACTACAGTATAATAAGCAAATAACGCCTACACCAAAAATAGCACTGTTGAGAAATGCACAGAAAAGCTCTTTAAAAGGACAGATTGGCTCTTCAAAAGAAAGTCAAAACTTACAGGTAACAGTGCACTCAAACAACTTACAGAAAAGAGTTCACCACTAACTCTGAATAATTAGGTAGAATTAAGAATAAAGCATCATTAAAAACTCATTATCGGTGAGGAATATTTGCAATACTGTAGTGAGAAAAATGTTAAATATGTAATATATAAGCGCAGGATGATCAAACTTTTTACAGCAAAACTGGGAGATGTGTTTTGATGATTAGGTGGGAACCCCTCCCCTTCTTCCGGAGTAAACTTAAAATTTAGCTTGACACAATTCGGTTACTGTAAAGTGATGGGTTTTTGATAAAACAAATACTTGTGATTACTCTCTTTCATATTTCTGGAAGGGATAAAGGAACAGTTATATAAAAATCCAGTAGTAAAATATAAATCTCACTAATTTTTGAGAACCAACTACTCTGACATGATCTGCTCTCACCAAAAACTGCAAAATTTATAGCAAACATATTTCTGTCTTTTTCACACTGGAAGTATGAATGGCATACTAGCCAAACACAGATTCATTTTTGAGGGACAATACGTACATAGTTTTCTTGCATAATGTGGCTCTTGAATATTTTATGGACATTTAGCAACAAGGACTTAAAACAGTTAGCTTACAGACTTACCTTTACCACATTAGTTCCATTGGAAGCAGATACATAGTACATGGGTATATTATTCTTTTCTGGAAAGGCAAAACTCTTGCCTGCTATTTCTTCATTCTCTGTAAGAGAAATAAATGTCAGAATACAGGGACTCTAATGAACCAGTCATACATTTTATATTACTTATTATTTTAGTGTTTCCTACAATAAAGAAAAAGGCAAAAATAAGAATTTTGAAGATAATTATAGAAAACTAATGCCTTACATATTTCATTAGTTTATATAATTTAAAAAAAGGAATATAAGAAGTTAACTATATATGCCATACTATATAAATGACAATATCTATTTTTTTCTTTCGAAGGACAGCAATTACCTCCCAACACCATCACTCTTTCAGAGCTTTTACCTGCCGACGTTGGAAGACACATCACTATTGGCTAAGTTTGCTAAAGTGTATAACCATAAGTCTATCTACAAGGCAGAGTGAATGGAGTCCATGACACCCGGCTCCAAGGCTCCAGCTTAGGTGGGAAAGAAACCAATCCCTTAAGCCATAAGTCTATCCAGCTGTTCACCAGCCTGCAGACTGATTAGTCAGCCTAATGGGGGAATAGTTTCATGGTCATCAGGCATGTAAAACCTCAATTGATACACCAGAGTTCTCTGGTCCAAAAACCAGACTCCTCAAGCCAGCATTAACCAGGGAAGTCTGAACAACAGCCTAACCTCAGGAACAAACACTGGGTTATGTGTGATGGACGAGATTGGGCTCATACTGACTGCCCTGGTCATCTCTGAGATCATTAGGCTCATGAATGAAGCCAGTGGTCTCCATTAAGTGTCTCTCCAACTCAACCATTTCTTTTGTTTTAACTGCCATTGCTTGAAGGTACTAAAGTTTATTTCTAATTTATTTATTAATGTTATTTTTTGTTAATCACATATCTATGCCTTTGCTTTTTTTTTTTATTAATTCTATGAAAATATGCACTCATTCTTAATAATAACCTTAAACTAAATACCAAACATAATATCTACTACCATTTACCCAAATTCAACAGAAAATATGTGTAAGTGGCATTACTGTAGTCACGCTGAAAGAACACACAGAAAAAATACATACCATCAATCTTGTTTACTGCACAGAAACAAGGAATCTCTGGTCGATGCTGCCTCAACTCCTTGTACCAATTAGGGAGATTCTTGTAAGTAACTTTTCGGGTGCCGTCAAATACTAAAATAGCTGCATGGGCCTGGCAAAGGAATTCATTTTAAAGTTAATTTTAAATCCATATACATTGCCATTTATTCATGCATGTTTAAACCAGTATAAACTGCAATAAACTAACTTATTGAAAATTATGTTTTTATAACCCAGGAGTTTTTTCAGTCAACCCCATTAATAATATATGCCCATATCAGTTTTCCAGTTTACCAGAATCACAGATTATTTTGTTTGTCAGACAGATGAAAGCAGTCTCACTACACATGAGCTCTTTGAAACCTAAGGTATGCACTGTGTTAACCAACAACCCTTACTTTTCATGGAAACTGCATGAAAGGCAGCAAAGTTCATGAGATTGAGGAGGGCAATCACTTTGTGGTTAATGGGTTTGTGTAAAAATTGTTATTTCGTACAATTCTTTTTTCAACAAAATACCATTAATTATATGTGACTCCCTTTTTAGGTGGGAAGCTGAAACACAAAAGGTCCCAGAGTACCTGGGGAATGTATGGAGCTAGGAACATAATCTCTAGTAGTCTGAATGTTTGTTAACAGATGGTCCCAAACCATATCATGTACAGAAGAGCACTTGCATCATGTAAAGTAACTTTCAGTAGGCAAAGCTGTGAAAACTATATCTCTTAACAGTACCATGTATGAAAGCTGAAGACAAGAATGATGATTTTGCAACCTCTTCACTACATCTAACAATGCATGTCACGATGACTTGTATTTAGGGTTCAAGTCTAACTTTCTGTGTTAGAAACTGCAAAAAGAAAATGGGTAAACTGGTGATTTGCACTCTGAAACTGTTTTGCATTATCAATCATTACACTAAATATACTTGAAACTAAGAGGAATTCAAAATGAAAATTTATTCCTAAACCTCACAAAAATGCACCAGATGAAGGCATTACTCTTGAGGTAACTGGTCCTCCTTAGGTAGAGCCTATTAGTTCTGATATGCAGGGGAGAGCAGTTTTGTCCCTTTTAGGAGACAGAAAACAAGGAAAATAAGTCAAAGAGTACAAGAAACGGTCATAGCCACTAGTTGTTTGGATCTCTGTGCAAAGTCAGGAACTAACTAACATTACCTAAATGACTGATCCTGGTGCTTATGACTGCCAGTTACTGTATGTAAGTCTTGCCAATTCTTCTAAGCAAAGGAAGAGGCTCTGCAATTCTGCCACATCTCCATTTTGCTAAATAACATACAGGCATGAAAACATAGGATGTCCAGGTCCTCTAGAAACCAATAAGCATGGTTGCTTGAGAAACTCCTTCCAAGAGGGGAGACACAAGCTGATGCCAAGAACAGTGCACCTGAAATCATCCTGCTGCACTTAGAGGGATGCCAGCAAATCATCTTTGGGAGAAAGATCTACATCTAACTTAACAAAGTTCATCATGATCCCCAGTTTACAACAAAATGAGAGGTGATCTCTCTTCTGGAGTAACTGTGCCACCAAGGACGACAGAAACAGCCACTTTTGATTGTGCAGGTGTATCCTGTGTTAGTGGGCGAAACCTTGTGCTGCCCCCCAACCTCCCCATGGATCTACACTTTTCAATCTGTAGCTGAAGTATGTCTAACATCTGTAGTCTACAAAAGACATGACAATTGCTTTGTACAGTAATGTCAAGTTTGGTCTGGCAGCTCCCAAATTTCTGTGAGATAATAAATCTAATCAAAGCACAGACTGAAAGTTTTCAAAGAATAAAGAATGAGGTTTACAGATGGATATCTGGATCATCCAAATGTAAGCAAATGTAATATTAAGGGGTGAGATAGGAGCATCCTCAGTAAATACAAGAGTGGCAGAGAGTGAGCTGCAATACCAGAGTCAGTTACAAATGGGCTGAAGAAAATTCTGTAAGAAAATAATCATAGGTATGGATGAAAAATGAACAAAATGGTGGAAAAAATACTGATAAAAATCAATTTAAAATTTACAGAGTTGATGATGACAAGAATATAAATTAAACTGAAAGGAAAATACTGTGATATCTTACTATAAAACGGAAGAGTGAACAAGAAACAAAAAAATTTTGTCTTTATACAACAAACAGAAGCAAGAAAGTAAGTGACATACCTGTACTATTACACTTTTTCATCTATACTTTTAATAAGAGCCAGAACAAACACAATGCAACTGAACATTAAGAAGTCATGAAAATTGTAATGCAAATTGTGTTTTTGTGAAAATACAAACAAAGACCTACTTAATTTTTGTATCTACCTCCAATACAGAGAAAAAGGATGTATACTAGAGCTTCAGCAGCCATATGGGAAAATCTTGATAAAGCAGCAAAACAATTACTTTTCAGTGAGGAAAATATAGAACAACAAAAAAATAAGCCTTACATTTCATGGAAAAAGAAAAAGAATAGATGAACTAGTGTACAGGAGACAATAGGCTATGTTCAGACCTACATCATTCCATTACAATTTGAATCTGTTCACATTATATTTATGTACTTTGATATATGTAACACTGCTGTTGGACCAACGACAGGGAAGATAAGGAAGAAGACAATGACAAATATGAGGAAGGTAAAGTGCATCTGTGCTTCTTTGACCTTTTAGGGCAATTGGCCTCTCCAACTTTTCCAAGGCCCATCAAAAGTTGAAGCAGGGACAGGAGTTGAAGCAGGGATTGCAGAACAAGTAACAGGAACAGCAGGAACTACAGTAAAACCAGGAATGGTGGTCTTGACAGGAGAGGCTACTGATGAAGCAGAGGTCTGCCAAGACTGAGGCAGGCACCAAGCTCTTGGCTGTAGCCAAGTGCTCCATGGTTATGAAAGACAGATACTCCACTAATCCTAGACAAGGTCAAAGTACCTTCAGTCATTCTTTCATCTAATCCTTCTTCAAAGTAGTCTGTGCAGGAATTGGAGTGGCAGGAACAGAAGAAGGGTTGATAGAAATTGCAGGCACAGCCATTGCACCATCCACAGTCCCTACCTGGGAGCATCTACGTTGGTCACCTTTCAATTGTGGCTTTCCCTTTTTCAACCAAGGGGAGAACAGACAGACAACATCCCAGCAGTGGAAGCATGGGTCATCATTCAAGGTCTGAAGGAGAAAATGATGGTGTATGCCTCTTAGGTGACACAGATGAGGCCTTCTTCAGCTTATTCATCTTGGACCCATAATTCTGCAGCTTGAAAGACAGCATACAACCCTGTCTTCTGAAAGAAGATAAAACTCAATAAGTCAAGGTTCATGGGTGACATAAACCTTCCACACACACACTGTGCTACTCAGAACACCTCTCTGTTCTGTCTTTTGTACAAGAGTCATATGCAATCGTTCATACAACAATCATTGCAACAACCAAGATATAAGCCAAGTTGTCAACAGAAAATCCACAAGGGTAATTGCTTCAACACAGAAACCATGATCACTGTTAAATAGTGTGTGTGGACACGTTAACAGCAGTGAAGCCAAAGAAAAAGTGACACTCACCTGACATTAGTTATCTACCAATTTACCAGACTTTAATGACCGGACCACCTTTTGCCACATGTATATTCATATAAAAGACGAGGGTTTGTATCACCATAGGAACACAGTGTCATTTATAAGAATGTATATAATTATCATGTTTACTAACTTGGTGATAGTAAGAAGGGTGCATTGTCTGGAATCTCTCCTGTCCAGCTGTATCCCAAAAGTCTGAAAAAATTCAAGCAAATAAAATTACAATTTCTCCTATTACACTGTAACAAAAAACGAAGTTTAAGAAATACACTAGTTTCATGGTATAAAAAAAATGTTTAACAAATTTTTTTATAATACAGCACTGTAAATAATTCCACAGCACCAGCTGGAATCAGTTGCTGAAACCTGGTAAAAAGGCAGTTAATTGGTGGTAGGTGGGTGAGTAAAAGGGAACTAATACTCAGCAACTGTCACCAAGCACCTTTTACTTCAGATCAGGGAATTAGCAGGGTAGTGAGGTGGGATTATGATAAAAGGCTCTAGTTTGTATATCTACTACAAATACAAATTACTTTACAAATTTGTGTTTTGTTCCTACAGAAATACAAACCATCGTCTTTTATGTAAGACTCACTCCATAGGTGGGAGGAAATCTCTCAACTGACTGGTAAGTTAAATCTCCACCCAGATATGTCACGTTCCCAGTAACGGGCACAGACAGACTCCTGTAAACAGGGATGCCAGAGTAACAGACCCTGAACCTGTAACCTCACTTGTATTAAAATAATTTGGTTTGTCACAGGGATGCCAGCTGCCATCTTGAGAGGGAAGCAAAGAAACTAGTGAATATTTTTCAGCCTCCTTCCTCTTCTTTCGTTCCACTGCGAATGGGACCAAATTATATCATTCCTCACTAGGAAGATCAGGACTGCATGTCCAACCCCTACTCTTGCTCATGTCCTTCACCTCTCCATTCCACGTTTTAAGTATACAGCCATGACTCAACAAAATAAAATCACCATACATACACTCACCCGCCTACCACCAGTTAACTACCTTGTTACCAAGTTTCAGCAACTGATTCCAGATTGTGCTGAGGAATACTACATAACACATGACTGTGTTTTTATTCAAGTAGGAACAAATATAATACAAAATATAGTACTGATGCAAAATTGATTTGAGTAAACTATTTTCACTTAAATGTTCTGCTGGAACAGTAAAAATATAATAAAGTGAAACTTGAAGAAACTTTCAAAATTTATGTGCAGTTATTACAGCAACTAGCCTACTTGGATTGAGTTCAAAGTTACTGTTGTGGTACAGATACAACTCACTAAAGAGGTACTTAGCTTTATATAATAACTTTGGGACTAATACTTGTATTAGCATAACTTTTAGTACCCCTAAAGCCATTTTAATATTTCCCAACATACATAGCTTTATTTCATAGGTACTTTAATCTGAATATGAATTGAAAGAAATCATCAAAAACTAACGTAAACTGTGTGCTACAGTACAAGGTGGAGTCGCTATGGGAAAGCACACAACATCTTGCATGAAGCTGTAATGTATAAATACTGTATATGTACTCCCCATAATTTAGGAATCTTTTTAGTTATTATATAGTGAGAAATAGAACATATTTCAAATGTAAGTTTTTAGTCGAGATAGCCAAAGCATGTCTTACACTAGTAACTCCATTTATGAACGTGTAGGTTTATATCCTAAAAAAATACAAATCTGTCACATTTTCAGGTTCCCTCATTTGCTTTTGAAGCAGTGTTTTCAATTATATCATAAAGCTGAAAGCATGAGCTTTCTCGTGACATAATTTTGCATACCTCTGACAAGTTCGAGGTGCCTGGGCATACAATAAAGAACGTATCAGTCTTAGCTATCACCTTAATAAAATTTACAGTGTGGTATAAGGGCTGAAGTAACTACAAGGAATTTATCCTAGTAAGAACTTTTGAGTTTGATGCACAATTAGGCTACTGTAAAGTAACTGGTTTGCAGTAAAATATTAAAAGGTTTGTATTCTTGTAGATATAAAAATAAATGAACAATGCATATACAGTATGAGTTAATTTCACAGTCTTACCATAATAAAGAGTTTGAACAACTGTTGTGATACCAACCTACCAGGATATCCTTGTCTTCAAGTTTTGTGCGATACCTGTGTAACGTTAATGCAAAAGTTGACAGCTGCTGATGCTGGTATCCATCCATAAGGAACCTTTCAACAAGTCTGGAAAGTAAGGAATAAGGTGAAAAATAGTTCAACATCCACATCAATCCTAGGAACTTTTTGAAAAGGAAATAACCTAAATGATAATTTTAAAATACAAAACTTATTTTTTGAAATGATAATTTTAAAATATAAAACTTGTTTTTCATACACTCATTAATCATATATTTCATCTTTCACGTTAAACAGATCCAAGTCACACCCACTTATACTGATTAAGATTGAGATGCACTCACTGCCCATGGCCACTTTTTCTTTGGTGGCTCAACCTACTTTGATTGCTGAGAAAAACTTTTAAGGCAACAGCCAAAGCAGTCAAAGAGTCCATGCAAAAGCAGGAACCAAGAAAAGGGACTCTCATCTGAATTCCCTGACGCTATCACCTAGAATTAGTTGAAAAGACTCATACAGTTGTTGCAAGAGCCCAAGCAACCAGGATGAAAGATATCCTGTATGCATGTCCATGAACACCATCTCAGTGGTGTAAAATGATTACAAGGACTTTTCTATACTGTACAGGTGGGGTTGAAAGTAAGAGTGTCATGGGCATGCTCACAATGAGAGGAAACAAGATGTGATGGAAGAAACACTGAAACTCATGCTAGTATTCAGCCCCTCCAACAAGATCTTCTCCTTATCTCTTGTTATCCTCTGCTACAGCTGAAGACATGCTGAGGCAGGCAGCAGCATTGGAAGAGTATGGTCTATGCTTGATACCAGGGCGCCTGACAGCATTGAGCTTCTTGGCAGGTACATTAGTAAAAGACAGATTGCTTGGAATAGCAAACCAGAAACATCTTCCAGTATTCTGTGTATCCACCATTGAAGCAGGGGTAGCTGGTGGCAAACCATGAACATGAGCCACTGTCTTACACAGGGAGAGCTCAGTAAGTGAAACTGGATCAGCACTGGTGGAGAGCATGAGCTGGTCACCTACCCCCAAGTGTGTACCTCACTACATGAGATCGAAGAGAACAAGTAGAGTATTAGGGAGACAGAGAGGCAGTCTAGTCTAGAAGGAAAGATTTGGTGATATCAAAAGCAAAGTAATCTGTTTTCACAAAACCTGCAAGCATCTTTTGGCCTATCTCTGCTGCTTTCTAACCACTCCTTTGCAAAGGAGACCAGCCACTACACTTCCTGTGGGACCTAACATTGCAGAAAAACAAAACTGGTTACACTAGTATCAAGGACATAAAGTGCACAAACTCCCCTTCACATTCTTCTTACCTTTCATTATTCACATTTCTTGTTTAAAATCCATATCAAACAAAAAATACACAAAACCATACATACAATAAAACAGATGAAAGAAGTATCAACACCATGGCCAGTCGTAGCACAGCATGACATATTAAGTCGACCATAACCAAAGAAAAAGTACTGGCTTTCATCTTGTTACCAAGTTTCAACGACAGTTTCCAGCTTGAGCTGAGGAATACTCCGACACAAAAAATGATGGCTTATATTTCCATAAGATAGGAACAGGAGTTTTTTCCACAATTTTTTGCATTTCAAATGATTCTGACTAATTTTTTGTGGAAATATTCTGTTAATCATTCCCTACCATTTATTATCTAGAACTGTGACAAATACTGGTACTGGGAATGTTACAGAGCCTAAAGGGATGCCTTATATAAACTACTAGGCTTACCATATATTTGATAGTGCTCTAGGTTAGGTTATGTCTGGGAGTCCTCCCCTGGCCAGGTAAGGACCCAGCATCCTAAGCTCAGTTTAGTTGATGAATCTCATATTTTAGCTCAATGACATATGGCACTCTATATCTGGTTGAGTGGGTTAGGGGGTTGTCTGGTAGGGGGTTGAAACCAATAAGCCAGATATGGATATGGTGCCCGAGGGAAGGTTAAGTCAGGATGCATCACTGTAATGTATTCGTATCTGTTCTCCCAAAACCGGTTTCCTTGCTGGAAACCCTCATGATCGTTATATCCTACACAATGGAGGGCTTGTTGGGTTAACGAAGTATTTCCTCTTAATGTAAAATTCATGAAAATCACATGGAAAACTATCTAAAAAAAACAAAATTCACATGTTGAATTAGATTATTGGAAACTTGTGAAATTTTACTATAAAATGTCCAAGATATGGAAATACAAAATCGGGTGTTTGCAAAAACAATAGGTAATGGTCAGAAATGCAAAGCAACACCAGATAAGGGGGTCTTGAAAACTAAATGATTTGTCTATTTGGCCACGAATTTAAAGTATCATTGTATTATCTTTTCCATGAGTATTTAGAAAGCTTATTCACACTCACAAAAACAAATTAACATAACTTAAACACGACTTACTTCGATTTTCCTACAGCACTATCACCCAGGCAAATCACCTTAACACAAAGTTCTCCCTTTTTCGTCTTCTCGTCGTAATCCAAATTTGTCGACTCTCCTTGGGCATCCGTTTCATTGTGGTTTTCTTCAGACATCTTAAAAGCTGTTTTATAAGGAACCGTTGTACGATTATAGCCAACCTCTAGTAGTATTTGGCGGACCAAACTTCATTTGACATCTTTCAAGTTTTGTGGCGATGGTATGCCGTAATTACAGATGCAAATATTAGTGCCACTATGGTTTCGTTCTATACATATGTTAAGCATGCAATGCGCTTACTTTTTCCTGTATAAGCAAATAAACCTAAATCTCATATAAAAATTTACTTTATACAGTATTTAATCTTTTTATATTTGCATATTTATTTTTTCCTACGAAAATGGTGAAGTACCAATAAGTAAAATTGTGCACGTTGCCAAAATATTTACTTGTTTGTATGTTTACGTCCACGGTGGCTTATCCTTTGGGCGTTCACATGCGTTATTTTTGTTATAATAAATCAAAATACTGGTTAATTGTATACATCACAGGATCGGTCCAACAGCATAGGATTGCGTCCAATTATTATCAATGTACACTCCATAGGCTGTACTTTGTAAACTGAGTCGTACGCGATTCCGTTTACATTGTAAATTGTTTACTTTATCCTCCTGGTCCCCAGCGGTACCCGGAAATTTATTTTTGTTCACAAAACTGTCAAGACACTCTAACTCTTCACAGCGTATTCCACATTGTCAAAACCTAACCATAACACTAAAAAAATAAGATATTTTCAGTCGACCTGATATCAAGTTGATGCTGTAGGTTTGAAGGCTCTAAAACTAACACTCAATGTACTGTACATCATGGCTTAAATAACTTGAAACCAGCTGTAGCCAGATGTTGAATCCGTCCGTCTGTAAGCATCAACGTACCTATTTTACTGGTGAAGCAATCACTATACAGAAATTGTCGAAGCCTCTTTTAAAATATAATATTTTCACTGGACTTGAACCAGTCTTGGGCAGTTCCGTAAAGTTACGATAGCTAGAGGAGAAAGTGAGATAATGGTTAGAAAAAACGGATGAATTTATAACACGAAAAATATTTTTAAGCAAGAGGAATCAGTGCAAGTAAACTTATGTATGAGATGCAGATAAACAACTGACCTTAATAAAAAAAAAAGTTAGTGCTTCTGAATAAACTATAATAGCTGTTGTTTACGAAGCTGGCGATATTCCAGAAAGGACTCTTGCTCTTAGAGCAGCCTGAAATTTATTCGATGTGAAAATGAGCAGTATGAATACAAATGCTTTCTTTTTAATGGATGTGGAAGTGATAACAATGGTCAAAAGTAAATTAGCGGGCTGAATAGTAGTTACAGGTGATGTCTCCCATTATTTGGAGGCCGTGGTTACGGGCTGCTCTATGAATAAGAGCCCGTGCTGACACAAAGCCAGCTAAATAAATAACAACAAGAACAACGAAGACCGTGAGGTGGCACCTGCATCCAGAATTGCAAGTCCTTACCACTCTCCCAGTCTTATGGCATATGGAGAGGACGCCCTTTTTGTTTTTGTCTGAAGGGGCATTGATGACATTGTTTTGACTGCAGGAACTAGAGTGGGGCTAGAATGCTAGAAAGGTGGAGATATGCATTAGAGGGTAGAGGGATGAAGGCAAGTTGATCAAAGGCTAAACATATGACAAATGGGATGGATGATGATTAACAAGCCATGATTAAGCTGGGAGAAGTGAACATCATAAAAGTAAAGTGTCGGCACTCAGTAACAGATGCTGTGGATGATATGGATAAAGAGCCTAACCAATGAATTCAAGACAGATGGAATAATCGGAGGATGTTACAAGGCATGCTCTGTGACAAGAGTCCCCATCAGGCTGACGGGCACAATACATAAGGTGGTGGTGAGAACTGCTACCCTGTATGGGATAGAGGTAGCAACACCAAAGAAATATGAATAAGATATGGCAAAATGAGGATGTTCATATGGATAAGAAATAAATGTATTAGGGGATCAGCAAAATTCATTGAAGTGTAAAAGAAAGCCAAGTCAACACCAATAGGTTTGGGCACCTGATGGTGAACATCTCTTCTGCAACAGGTTGAAGGAGATCACGGAAATGGAAGCGCTACGGACACGCAGGAGGAAGGCCTAAAAGGAGATGAAGAAACTGCATTTGAGGAAACATGGGGGTTTGATGTGACACAAGATAGAAGCACCTGGAAAGGGTGACCCAAAATAGGGACTGATATATTTCAATAAGCCATTCATTGTTAGAGTAAAATCTGCATCAATAGAATTTCTCCTGATGGTCAATTGATCATCAGTTAAACTGCAAACCTTGATTATCAGTTAATTTAAAAACTTTACAGAAGCACAGTTGTCAAGTTCATCCCATTCTTCCTTTTCATCTCATAGGAATAAGTCTAAGAAGCCCTCTCGTAAGTCTTGTTTGCCTACAGCTTAAAGTGAGCGTCTTCCCTTCAGAAGGCATGATGGAGGAGTTTGCTTACCTGTGGGTGAGACATTACTTTGGCACTGGGTTCTTTAAGTGCATATATGACCCAGACTATTCTTGGGTAACAAATGAAGCTATCAAATTGAATTGTTTTGGTATTTGGAAGGGGATAGTTTTGTGGCGTTATCTTTCTGGCTATGGGTTTCAACATGTTGAATACTGGCAGCCCAGAACAAAGTGAATGTAAGGCCAGCCTGAAAAGTCTTTACCACTGAATGCCTTTTGGCTCTTGTTAGACAGTACAACTGTCAAAGCATTCATTAATGAGGCACCACTGTATAAGCAGAGCAATGGTTTGTAAGCTGAACTACCATTACAGGCTGCCATACACTGTAGCAGGACAAAGATGCAGTGTAGACATCCACTGTTGGAATAATAAACAATCATCACAATATTGAAAGACATTAATGCTTATTATATCACTCCTAGAGGGAGAGCTTTTGTATCTATGTATCTTCACTAGAACAAAATGTTCTTTCCTGCTTCACATAACATTTTCATCTATTCCTTACAAAATAACAGCTCTGGAAAGGTTAATGCTATTTACAGGCTAATGACAAAACAATCTCATAAAACACTTTATTGTAGATATCAGAACATAGTATAACCCCACCCCTGGCAAGAGGTTATGGGGGCTATGACGACATTAGATGGAAAAATACCCACAATGGTCTCAATGACTCCATATCAAGTTCTCCACTTGCAATAATGTTATATAAATGAAATATAAAAAGGAAAATCACCTGTCAGATGGAAGCATCATAAACCATGCAGTCACTACAGACACCTCTCTTAGTGTCTACCAAAAGCTGTCATGCAGCTCTCACTTTTGTGATATGGTAGTATGCTGATACAGATGTACAGTTCGATGAAGCAAATACTCTAATATAACGAAAAAAACAGATCCCATTCTCTTGGATGAAGCAAGGAAGAATGACATCAGGTACCACGAAATAGGGATGCTATGTAAAGGCATTTCACAGAAGCAGATTAGCTAGGATGGTTGGGAGGAAGCCAAACGGTACTAAAAAAAAGGGGGGGGGGGATTTAGTGCAAAGTATGTCAGAGGAGTTCATGTGCAAAAAAAAAAGTAAATAAATAAAGAGCCCTGTGATTATTACCAGAGGAGGCCATATTTCTAAAACTCAATTTGGTTCTGTCTCTTCTTTGATTCCCCCCAAAAATGTGAACTTAAATACATTGTAAACGAACTAGTATTCATAGACTGTTCCATAACCAAGAGAAAGTGTAAATAATTTGGAAGCAAATAGTGAATTTACAACTGATGAATGGCCTTATCTTGTGAGGCTTCATAAAGGTATGGTTCACAGGATCAAGCTATGCAAGTAAAATATAAGGGATTTTTTATGGTCAGGTACAACTCACATTAATGTATTTTTAGGGCAACACAACCCAAGATACGAGTTCTTTGGAAATGCAGTCTCAAACTTAAATGCATTTCTCTTTAATGGGGGAGCTTCACAATTAAAAAATCTATATCCCATGTCTTTTGGTGTTCCATTATCAATCAACTTTAGCAACATGATGCAAGAAACCAATAACTATTTCAGTCAACAACTTACATGATAATTAAACACCAAACATGACAGGAAAGGCAAAAGAACACAGTAAACGTGAAGTACGAGTTACAGTATGGCTTCAGAGTAGCATGCTGGAATTGTAAATTTAGTACAGAATCTTAGGTGCATATGGCAATTCTCAATTTGGTTATCATGAGATGGTTGCAATCTGTCAAACAGGAACTCGCTCCACTAATGACAACTACAGTACAAACTATATGGACACCAGAGCAATACAAAGGCTCCATGTCTTACTTTCATATTTAGATAAAAAAATTCGCAATACAAGGGCTCCACGTCTTACTTTCATATTTAGATAAAAAAATTCTATCATCCGTGACATAACATACGTGAAATCATTTCCTATCCATAATAACCACCTAGAATAATGCTAATACTTTTATAAACTTATTCTTACAGTAGAAAAATAGGCAATTGGTGAAAATCCTCAATGTGAATATTCAAGAACTAATTTTCCATTCTGCTTTTATGAATATGCAAGAACTAATTTTCCATTCTGCTTTTAATAAATTGATAATTAAATTCACCATAATAAACATATCCTGATGACATATAAAAACAACACTTCCGTAAAGATTATGGCATTGTCAAAATAAACACAGACAAAACAGATTTCCAAAACAGTAGCACTGAAAAAGTCCATTCTTTAGCATGACATATCAGGCTTCAAGAAAAAAAAAATGCAAAGAAAATTGCCTATAATCCAACACTGGAGTTTATTTAAAGACAATTGGCTTCATGAAAATTCAAAGCGAAAAACTTATGTAATGAATACTACTGCACTACCTGTAAAATTAAAAATGCTTCGGAAAATTTTCTTTAAGAGTTAAAATTCTGCACAAAGCCAATTGCCTGTAGTGCTATAGCTAAAAGCTGTCATTTAAACATCTAAAGTGATACATCGAGTCATACATCTATGATTTGGAAACGATCAACTCTTTTTCTTGTTTAACGTCTTGGCCATCTTCTCTCTCTTTGCGGCTGCAGCTTCCTCACGAGCTTAAATAAAATGGTACGATGATTACGAAATGTATGAGATAAAAGCCTATATATAAAAGCTGTTGTTCCTGTTAAAGGCATAACCAGTAAATGAACTGAAAATGAATCATCTTGACAGAACAGGAGATTTAAAAAAAGTAAATAAATGTAACCATTTAAAAAATGAGTTCTTATCATATAGAACATGTTTTTTTTTTTTACAAACCCACCACTTACACTATGAAGTTAGCAAAAATGGTTGACTTAGGTGAAAGGATAACCATGCTTTGAGATGTTTGGCCAAGAGGAGAGAATGGAAGATGACAGGTTGATGACAAAAGGGTATAATTCAGAAGTACTGGGAAGCAGGAGGGGAGGACCCAGATATGTGAAGCACACGAGATACTGGAATGGTAGGACCTCAACATCCATGATGTGAAAGATGAAATTACATATATGATAGTGTGTGTGTTAGGAGATCCAACAAACTGCTGAAGAAACTTGTGTTTTAACATGTAGTGCCTATTTCATGAACATTTTCTGCCTACAGGGTTCACCCTTGATTCAGCAGTTAAAGGATGAATGTCAAACCATCCCCATTTAAAATGGCTTAATGAAAAAGTATGTAAAATGTAAGAATTGTAATTTAATATATAAAGTAATTTACAAGAC
Organism: Macrobrachium rosenbergii; assembly: GCF_040412425.1. Lineage (NCBI taxonomy): Eukaryota > Metazoa > Arthropoda > Malacostraca > Decapoda > Palaemonidae > Macrobrachium > Macrobrachium rosenbergii. Next base: position 50,806,397 of record NC_089754.1, read on the forward strand.
TCACCAATCCTTTCCTCTTCCTTCTTTTTTGCTGCTTCTTCTCTTTGTTGTCTGATGATTGCTAGACGTGCCAAATCGGCCCTTGCTTCCTCTGTTTTTCCTTCAGCATGCATTTTACGATAGTGAGCTGTGGCTCTTTGTTTTTCAATTTCTTCTCTGTTGGGATGCAGTATTTAAAAATTAAAAACCAAAATCCTTTGGATAAGTTTCTTATCTCAACATGCAATAAAACATGAATTTCCAAAATTCTTTTCATTTTAAAACTACAATAAAGTTAAACACTTGTACTGTAAGTGTCAAGAAATAATCAACCCAAACAAATTACTCGCCTTTCCCGACGAGAAAGTTGAGGTTTTCCAGCAGCCGCCCCGCTAGTTGTGCTTAACTGAGTGACTTTCTTAGTCTTGTTTACCACACGGTTTGGATTTTCCGTCTCAATTAAAGCAGCAACTCCTTTGGGCTTCCTTTCCTTCTGATCATCCTCTCCCTCTCCTTCTCCTTCTTCTTCACTCCCTGATTCCTCTGAGCTGGCACTTGACTTCTCTCCTTCTTCTGCCTCCTCTTCGCTGTCTGTCTCGCCCTGGGTTTTCTGCGTGCGAGTGAAAAAGTAATGGAGAAAACTTTGTCAAAATGAGTTACGTTGGAATCAGAGGACTATGAAGTAAGCACAGTAAGAAAAGGTAGTGCATTTAATCTACATTTGCCCAGATGGTATAAAGCTTAAGCAACCTCTCCACCCTAACAACAGCGGCTGCTTGAAATTTGTGAAGGACTGGGGACATATAATTTCCTCATAATTATAGTCACCTCTCCAGATCAATTTAGAACTATACATACAATAACTGCTAATTTTCAAAAAGAAACAAGATTTATAAAGAAATGGACTGGCAATGATGACCATTATTTTAGAACAAGTTACCTGACAATGAAGTTCAATAGAGAAAATAACACTGACAATTGTACTGTAACTTGATATTCCTACAAACTCAAAGGGTAGAACTGAACTGCCCATCACAAACTCCCATACCATATATATTAAAAGACAGCCATGTCTAACAAAAGGCATTTGCTTTATTTCACATCAAAAAGTTAAAAAATGAGGGCACAAGTTTCTTAGTCAACTTTTATAGAACTTATAATTTAAAGCTTCAAATTTTTAGTTATTACACAAAATTTTCCTGGAAATTTTTAAAACTAACTTTTCACTTTTCACATCTCTATCCAAAAAAGCTCATAAATTTTTTTCACTACACCAGAATAATTACTTAAATACTTATACCACAGAAATTATAAATACAGAGGTATTCGAATAACTTTAATGTCTGTTTACATCTTGTACATGGGAAAATAATTTAGCAAATATCCCTTGGAATCAAATTTTAATTGTCAATAGTTAAAATATTAAAGATATACCACTGAGAAATCAAAACAAACATAGAAGAGAACAGAGAAAACTGGAGAATACAACAATTTAATAAAGTACCCAACCACTTTTACAGCAAGATTGAGCCCACCCCTTTCTGTTGCCCAAGTATCAGATATTTTTCGTTACCTAGAACTATGCTAATGGATTTCCTTCAAACTATACCAACCATTCTTTTAATATGTACATGCCGACATACTGTACTCAAAACCATGGATTAGCTATATCAATATGAGTCTGGGTTAATTTGTACTCCCTATTTACCATAAATTTTCTTCCATCCTTTTTTATGTCTTTGTGAATGAATACCATGCGGCTATGCTATGCTAGGCTAGTCTAAGGCTTGGTCTAATAAACTAACAAGAAACAAAACAAATTGCAGCTGCATTTACAATGCATACTTATTTTGTGATGAGTATTTGTGAAAGTACAGGTATCTTATCTGGACAAGTAATATAAATCTGAGCAAACTTTTGCTGTCTTCATTATATGGAGCATGCTTCCAGAAGGATGGATAAGTGCACGAGTTACCAATAACTTAAAAACTTACAGAATTGTGCAGAAATATATATATCAGGGCCAGAAGCCCTGTGATTCTTTAAGGGTGAAAAAATCCCCACAGACCTTATGAACTGAAAATTCTGGGGTGGTCATATGAATGGACAGAGGTAGAGCAGGAGAATCAGGAGCAACGCAATCACTGAGAGAAGAGTTAGCGGAAAACTACGAGCTGAAGAACATAACCTATTATTATTATTATTCAAAAGATAAATCCCTATTCATATGGAACAAGCCTACAGGGGCCATGGAATTGAAGTTCAAGCTTCCAAAGAATATGGTGTTCATTTGAAAGCTACAGAAGGTAACAGGAATAATAATAATACAAAAGATGAGGTAGCAATGCCTTTTGACACTATTGTTAAGAGGCATCCCAATTTGAGAGAAATTGTGATGCCACATAATCCTTCACCAATCTATCATCCTACTAAGAGCAACTTAACTGGGACGATCACACCAAACTTCTTTTCCTTACTGATGACTATTCTCCACTGAAGATGAAAATTTATACTGTAACGTATGCCTTACAAGTTACACTACTAGCCAGCCATTGTTTATTTGCATATTTTCTGTCTACTCTGAAACAGTCCCAAAGTAAAAAAAGAAATCAGCACTTACTCTCCATTGCTTTTCCTTCTCTTCTTTTTTCTTTTGCTCCTCTAATGCCTCGAAGTTTGTGAACTGACGACGTCCACCCTTATGCTTTCCTGAAATAATAAAATAAATCACTGTCTCATTAAGTAACTAAGTACTGTAGTGTACATTACATAAAACAAAAGCTGAACGAAGGTACCATGAAGGATTCTAATTTCTAAAAATATACAGAAGGTTCTTAAGGCCCCATTCCTAAAAGAAATAAAATTTTTGAGGTAATTTGAATTTTTCCTAGGTGTACAAACCAAAGCCTTTTACATAAGAGTATTTCTCAGTGCAAGCTGGAAACTGTCATTAAACAGGAATCACATCTTACAGGCTGAAGCTTTTTCAACTGGATGCTCAATTGCACAGCTAGCCTACATCTGAGCCTATTCCAGCAGCTGCCTTACTACAGAAGGCTCAACAGCAAGGTTAATGATGATATTAACATATTTTATCATACAAATGATATATGTATATATATTTAGTGTCAATGAGGAAAAAAATGAAGCATTAATAAACACTGAATTACAATGAAGTGTACACTGGCATAAAAATCTCCAAATTTTTAAAACCTATAGCAGAATGGTTACACTGAAGCTAAATCATTTTTATAGCCTAACAGTTGCATTAGAAAATAAAACTCAACATTGACCGTTTCAGTTAACTTATGAACAAGTTGAAGCCTCATGCTTCATATATTTTCTGGTGGCTGTTGGAATGCAATGGAATATAAATTTTAGGTCAAAAGCCAAGTGCTGTGACCTATGAGGCCATTCAATGCTGAAATGGAAATTGGGAGAAAAAATATTTTAAAGGTGTAAAAGGAGGAAAATCTCGCAGCTGCACAGGAATGAAAGTGGATGCAGCTAGGGGTTACAGGGACACCCTAAGTGATGCCTACAATGTACCACATGAGGTGAACTGAAGGCACTAACCCCCTACAGGGTCCGGGGGTTGTTACCACTGACATGTGTGACCTACCTAGGGGGCGAGTGTAGGGCAATGGGATCAAGTTCCGAAGACAAAAACAAGCCTAACCTTTCCCAGAATGCCTTGTCCTGACCTAACCAAACCTTACCATCCTAACCTCACTTGATTGGGTGGGGAGGATTTGCCCATCTCTGGACCATACCCGCCCCCAGTAACACTATATATTGGAAACAATGGATTCAGCTTCGTTCGCAGATTGTGGCCCTAGGCTAGTAGCAATTTTTTTTTCTTGTTTTGGTCTATTTAGCCAATTATTCTTAATCATTCGGAATCTTAAAGTAAAAACACGACTGAATGATGTGAAATTACTAACCTGGCGTCGCACCATCTAGACTACGTTATCAACACACGAGAATACACCCACAAACGTGTACGACTAGGCCATATTTCAACACTTTCAGCCTTCTAGCGTTATAGTATACAAGTACAGATTTCACAGTAACATAGCCTACATCATAAAAGAACACCAGGTTGTTGCTCCCGTCACCAGTACAGGTGCAACAACACCCATAATGCTTGGTATGTCACTGATTAACCAGTCTAGGTCAATGGGTGGGCAGAGAGGAAACATGCCTTACACATTCCGTTCTCTCTCTTCTCTCAAACATCAGTAAATTCTAAAGCTCCTAATCTTTCATACACCTTAAGCATAATCTCTTCACATATTTATACAAAAATACTTTACCCTTAGGCATTTTAATACGAATTTAGTTGAAGATTATCTCGAGAGAAATCCAGTCCCAATGTTTCTGTAGAGACAACAGAAAGTGTGAAAATTAGAAAGTTGTTAAGGGGAACTTGAAGGTCCGTGTTTCCATCCATACTGAAAAGAGGAAAAGACTTGTCGCAGTTGAAGTCATGTGGATATGTCAAAATCATTCTCATGATATTCATATAATTATAGTATTGATTCATCCCCACATATTTTTAATATTATGTAATATTCATCACGATGAAATTTTGAGACATATAAGCTGAGCAGGGTTTTAGGAAAACAAAATCTGTATTACCTTCTTGTTACGATTACATCGTTCTATTAGTGAGTCATCTTCTGGGATGTTTTTTATACATTTATTTCACCACACTGGAAACTATTTTACATATATTCACTTAAAATAACCATTCTATATTACTGATATTCCTCCTAAGCTATGAATGAAAATTCGTGAAAAAAAAGGCTAGAAAATGCATGAATGACGTAACCACGTTCAACATTGTTTAAACGACGTAAATTTCATGCACTTCAGCTCCTTCCAATTTTGTATCCAAGATTCCTATAAATCTTAAATAACTCTTTCCTTCTATTACAGATAGTTTTCATTTATTTAGTCACCACTAAACATTCAGTATTCAGCATCGTCACATGCAGCAGTCACTCGTCTATTGAAGATAGTTGTTTCTTTTACTTTCCAAACGTAGATATCCTTCCAGTTTCATGTCCCCCTCTATTCTTGGCCACTCTTTAAGTCGGGAAATTCATGTTTCCGTTAACACTATCATTGGTCATTTTCAACTAGGACTAAGATTTCAGTCTACATCAGCATAAAAACGACTGGCCAGAGAGCTATCTAGTTTCAAGGTCCTTTAGGTATATTCAATATATATATATATATATATATATATATATATATATATATATATATATATATATATATATATATATATATATATATATATATATATATATATATATATATATATATATATATATATATATATATATATATATATATATATATATATATATATATATATATATATATATATATATATATATATATATATCTTTTGTCTAGCTGTTTTAAATGCAAAAGAAGATGCCATAACTAACGCAACACTGATGATTCTTGAAGAATATGTACATACCATAAGTTTATCTGTCAACATAATACTCACATTCCACTTGTTTGCTCAAAGTTAATATTACATACATACATAGAGAGAGAGAGAGAGAGAGAGAGAGAGAGAGAGAGAGAGAGAGAGAGAGAGAGAGAGAGAGAGAGAGAGAGAGAGATAATTTTCTGGTTTTACCATGTATCCCTTTTGCATATAGATAGTGAGGTCAATGATGTTGTTCAGTACAAAATGTTCAGAGCCTTGGATCCACAGAGAGCAGACCATCAAGTATCCATAAAAAGGAAGACAGGCCTTGCACTGTACTTGAAGTGGGTAGCCACCTATTTCAATTTAAGTGCATTTCTTCCAGCATGTCAGTAATGAGGCTATATCAACTGAGAAATTAGAAAGAATGTTTTCATCTGTACATGAGATGAAGTTGAATACTAGGGATTCATTAGTCTATTACTGGGGAATAAAAGCAAACGTGTCAGGTTGTAATGTCCTTAGAAAAGCTGAGACGTAAAAGACCACACATGCAGGATAATCTAATAATGTAACCATCTAACGCATATTGTGACTTGATTCCAAAAAAGTAATCTATCAAACCTTATATTTTTGTCTTTGAACAATCTCTTTCTTTTTTTTTACTCATATGCTATTCATATTTGCTCATCCCTCCCACCCTGACTTCCGAAATCATTAAACGAATTCTATTTCATTTCCATTAACGAAGAATCCGGCAAATCTGTTATGACATGGCCATTTTCTCTCTTAAATTCGAATTTTGCATTAGACTGAGGCCCTCCGTCCAGCAGTAGGAGAGTAACTGACTTTCTTTTTTGTGATACTGTACAGCGTTTAAGTTATAAAGTGAAAATTGCAAATTTGTACAAAAAAAAGAAAAGAACAGAGAGCAGCCTCTAGAAGCCTATTTAAGTTGTGCAGTATGAAACTACATATGTATAATCTGATGGAAAATCCATTTACAAGATACAGAACACATAAAAACCACATAAATCTTTAAACGAAAAAAGGAATTTTAAATTTTGTGACGACCCTGCAGTTTGAGAGGCCCTAGCTGTAGCTTATCTAGCTTATGCCTGAATCCGTCACTGTTCAAAAGGATTTGTGTAACCCTAGTGCAATACAAACAATTCAGGACACGTATAGCTGAAACCTGCCATACTCTGTTTATGATATAATAAAATTAGTATTTCCATCTCTACTTGGTTTGTACTTGAACTAAAGTCCTGCAAGACATCGTCTGGGCATCTTATAAAAACCATTCGACTCTTTGAAAGACTTAGTTTTGACTCCAGGGGTCCATTGACTTCAGTAACAACAATTGTTTTCTACTGACTATAAAAGAAGAGTATTTCAGGATACCATTTGCTTTCCCAGTGTTAGGCATGACGTCACATACTGTTATTCTATGACTAGATCAACATTTTCTCCAATTCTGGAACGTCTGCATAGAAAAATTAAGACCACGAACCTTCTTCAAGTAAGAAGGTCATATATATACTGTAAATATTTTTCAATAAACGTAGAGTCTTTGCTTTCAACAGTCATCAATAGTGCTCTTCGCGAGCGCAGCTTACAGTGGAAATCCACCTACGGGAAATTTTTTCCATGGCTAGCAACACCTAGATTAGTGGCGACCGAATCGTCAGTACAAATGTGAGTCTATTGTTGAAGAGATGGAACTTCTGCATTCCAACACTGGATGTGCAAAATCTGAGAGCTGGTCATGTTCTATCCAGCCCTCAGATAGCAGAGAACCCACTGCTTCATTTCGTCATGTTGCCCCTTTACCAAGTCATGATATTTATGAGCTAGAGTAATGCCTTAAGAAATAACTATTGTAAAATCAAGGAGTGGCACTCCATCAGAGCATACTTGAGAGATCAAAACAGTCTGTAGCCTACCAGAGAATGGGGATACTTCTTTGACCCCGATTAACTTCAGAGACTCATCGAATACTGTTACATCGTGTACCATTGTCTAGTATAGAATATGACTCCAAACCAGTCATGCCATATTAGGAAAGGTCCTTTTCATTTAAATGATTATATTACATAGAATTCTTCGCACTTGAATACGATTTTAGCACACGAGTTTTTTGGAACAGACTGCGCATCGACTTATCGTGAAAACAAGAACCCGCTGATATTTTAGGAAAATAACGATGAACAAATAGATAATATCTAACTTTTCACAGATCTGTTTGCAGTGGAAATTGAGAATATGAATCATCAAAACCGTTTGATACCCTCGAGAAATAAGCTTAATCAAACACAATCCAACGCCAATAAGAACGACCGACGGAGCCGTTCCAGAGGTTCATAATAACTACAACTACTACTCCACCTAGCAATTCTGCTTTCAGCATGGAGCTTGGGATGCAAAGCTGACCTATAATCCGTGTTCTGACAGTTGTATAAAAGTGGACCTAGTGCTGCCTAAGATGCGGATTTTTCGACGGTATTTGCGGTGATAATTAGCCTATCCCAGGTGTGAACTATACTGGGTCAACCTCTGATTACGGTAGCTATTGGTTGAGTTTGGTGGTTTGACTAGACTAGGCTAAACCTGCTAAATATGCTTAAACTAGGTATGTTAATAAGATTATCCATTAGTAGGTAGACGTAGCCAGTATTTTTAAGGTTATTAATTTCCAAGTATGTTAGACGTATGGACAAGACCTTAGGCTAGTTTCGAACTTTTTTGAAATTTTGTTTTAGTCTGCAATGCTTCGTAAACTCGTGTACCACTTCTTCGGGGACCTCACCCCAACTCACGGTATTTAAGGCCTTGCTTTAAGGTAAAGAAACGGCATCTAAACTAGGACGTGGTTTTTTATCATTACAGTTGGCTATATGGTAATTAAATTCATTTGGGTCAAACTGTACATCCTGTCTTATATGGTTTTTATTTCCTATAACTAGAGTACAGGCATATCTGTATCTTTACTGAATGTAAAAATCTATTGGAATCATATGACCAACGACAATTAGGGCTATTTTTGTGTATATTTATTTGCTTTAAACCAAAAATTCTAAATGTTAATGTTATTGAAACAACATATTCTGATTATGTAAGAAATTTAAACATTATTATTTTACTTATTTTGACCAAGGCCTGCCCTTCAAATGAAGTTCTCCTCATAGGCTACTTGATGACCTTATGATAAATTTTCTTGCATACATGCAAAATAAGTATGCCATAAAAATGATCTGATGGACACTGCTTAGGACTTTATGTAATGAGAACAATCATGGGGTGAGTGAAAATTCACATCTTTGTATATATATATATATAAATGCATTTTTGGAAACTTTAAGTGTTTGTTATGTAAGAGGTAGTTGGCAAATATAAAAAACATACCATGCAAGGCAGCATACAAAGGTACATTTTGTGCAAGTCTGCCTAACTGTCATATGTTTTTTCCTGTACCACCAGTCAAAGCCTCACACAACCTTTGTTGCCATGAATCATAGAGTGGAATACAGGAATGCATCCTAACCTATACTAAACTAACATAGTGTGCCTCTCCAATCTCCAAACTTGATAAAGAAAATCTTAAACTTATGGCACTGGCAATTACAGGGATGGTCACTAAGCTAACTCGCTAGATTGCTGGGTCCTACCTGACCTTTCTTGTTTCCCCCTAGAATATCATAAATTAGGTAACATTGCCTTGGAGGTTGGTGTAAACGAAAACTGATAGATAAGGAAGAGGCCAGTGTTGGTCCTAAGCATTTCCAATGGAAAGTAATGGTAGTTATTTAACACATGAAAGCTTTTGGAAATACCACATCTTAAAGTTGATTATTATTGTTGGCAGCATGTAAAATTTTACTGTGGTATGTTAAACTCCATTTGCTACAGTAACAATGTGTCTGGAGATTGCTGTTATTACAGACAAAGGCTATCCTAAAGTAATGGATTTGTATGAAAAGAATTTAATTTTACTGCAAAAACTAGCCTAGGCAGTGAGGTAGAACAAAAAACTGATGGGTTTATGAGAGTGAAAGGAAGGACTACCTTATTAGGGCTCTGCTCTTCCCAAGGTAATTACCACTAATGGCCCATTATGGATATTGGAGTACTGTACCTGTTAGCTGTAACCTGTGAAATACATGTATAGTGTTTGCAGTGCATTGGTTTATACATATCATGCAAAGATTATCAGTAACTCGCTTATTTTTATTTCAGAATTATTTGATTCAAACTAGCGCCTAATACATAAGTCAAAATGAAGGAACAGTATAGAGAGACAGATGTTGTGCGCAACATCCGAGAAATTCAGTTTGGTGTTTTAACCGCTCAAGATATGCAGCAGCTGAGTCATTCCCATGTTGTTGCCCAAGAACTTTATCAAGTCAAACACGTTGTCACGAGAGCCAGTTCAACATGGTGTCCTTGATCGGCGTATGGTAAGTTTACCCAGTGCTAAGTAAGTTTGTTTTTTATTTTATTGTAAGTAGTATAGTAATTTGTTATTTTTCATTATTGAATAAAGTTATATATATTGCAAAAATAATACTCCAGAAAATATATGTACACCAAGTTTACTGGTTTAGAATTTATTTCATTGTTGACTTACAAATGCAGCCTCTTATCTGATATAAGCATAAGAGGTGGGATGAAGCAACTGGAAAAAGAATATGTTCATTTTGCAGGCCCTAACATGGTCCATTCAGTAGACTTGATGGATCTCTGCTTATGTTTTTCAGTTATACCTTAGAGTGTTTAGAATAAATATTTCTTCTGGTCCATAATTGATTTTGGCTTGTATTTTCAAATTTTCAATCTTTTTAATTCATGGGTAGTTTAAATGAATAGTCTGGCTGCTGTGTTATTTTTTTTATTGGTTTTATTTAATTTTTAATGGCATTCTGTATAGAATTATTATTGGAAAGATTAAATGTGGAATTGATGGAGTAATATGGTATCAAGAGATGGGAAAAAAAGATTGAAAGCTCAAGGGTTGAGATATTTTGGCAATGTGATGAGAAGGAATGAGGAATATTTAGTCAGTAAAAAATTAATATGGGAGTAGCAGAACAAAAATTTTAGGAAGTCCTAGGAAATCAAAGAGAAAAGGATAGACAAAGACTGAGATCTGATGGGAGTTCAGGCAAGGAGAGCACAGGAAAGAGAAGGGTGGAAAAAAAAGTTATTTCACTTCTAACCCCTTAAATGAAAAAGCTTAACTAAAAATTTTTATGGTGATATACAATTTACTTCAAAGATTTTTCATGTTTGCAGGGCACTAGCCAAAAGGATGTGACTTGCGAAACATGCGCAAAGAATCTGTCTGAATGCATTGGTCACTATGGATACTTGGATCTTGCAAAACCTGTTTATCATGTTGGGTATTTTAAAAATACCATACATATACTTCAGAATATCTGTAAGGTAAGGCAAATTCTTATTTCTTTCACAATAAACCTATTACCTTTGATAATCTTACATTGGTTCTTGAAAGCTTGTACTATTGTTGCCCACCAACTTTATACCAGCTGCTGTTCAAGTAAAGAATTTACTTGTAAATTCATATATTCAGGTTAGAAATGCTGCACATTTTCTACAATTATTTTTAACTCAAACCCATTATTTTACAACACCCTATCTTGAGCCTTAGCTTATCCCTAGGCTTCACAGAAGAAGAATCCTTTTCCTTTTCACTTGTGTGAGTGAGCATCCAGATTCATGAGTCCGCCTTGTTGAGAAACTGATAATTCTCTTTGTTTTTAGTTTCTTGACACACATGCAATTTTGTATCTCGGATTTTGTGATATTTATGCTCGTTCTCAATATTATTTTTATTATTTTATTTAAGTATCCCATCAGTTTTCACACAAATAACTTTCAGCACCACTAAGGGAGTGATTTACTCAAGTGAGCTGTATAATTTCTTTGAAAAGATCTGTAAACAGCCTGGACGGTAGTATTTTGTTTTTGAGATGATTTAATGAAAGTGTAGGTTCATATACTTGGAAAAATTCAAATTACTTTAGACTTTGATATTTTTATGCTAATGACTAACATTTCTCTATTAGTAGTACTGGCTTATTTCAACATGAATTTTTATGCTATATTGGTCTACCTTTATTGTTAGGGCTTCCTTGTAGTGGAAATGTTTTTTAATCTTTCATTTTGATTTTAAAACAAAGCTATATTCAACTTGAAACATTAATCTTCAACAATTTTTTTCAGACATGTGCTCATGTCTTATTGAAACCGAAGGATAAGTCACAACTCTGTGAACAAGCAAAGAGAACAGTGTCATATTTACAGAAGAAGGCTCTCTACAAACGTATTAATGAACTCTGCAAGAAAATGTCTCTCTGCCCATATTGTAATGCTCAAAATGGTGTTGTGAAAAAGCTCCCACCTTTGAAAATTGTCCATGAGAAGTTCAGGTCTGTCAAGAAAGGAGATCCAATAATTACTGATTATTTTTGTAAGTATTCTTTCCATATTTTATTTTTCTCTGGCTTTAAGATTGTGCTTTGCAATGAAAAGTTACTCATTATGTACAGAAAATATATGGGATTGTAACAGTGGAGAGTTATGCTTTATATTTAAGTTTTGTCCTTTTCATATTTTTCTGTTCATTTTGTTGACATGTGTAAAGAGGTAAATCAGAATGTTTTCAATGTTAGTTGAAAGTTAAAGTCACCAGGACCGTAATTTACTTGCAGTCTGAAAAAGGAATACATAAAAAATTATACAGTAATAATCTTAGGTAAGCTGTTGACATCACTGTAATTTTTGTCAGGTTTTCCTTCACAGTATTTCAGTCCTAATGGGTTCCAGCTATTGGTGTCTGTCATAGAAACCCCCAGAATCATGTGCTTGTTGGGGGTGGGGGAACTTGAGAGCAATTTCATGAGTCTGACACTCTTGTTTCTTTGATGATATCTGACTCTCTTATTTCTTTGTGGCTGCTATGACTTTCTACCCTTCTGATACTCTGTTTGTCTTTCTTGCCTTTTCTTGATTGACCTTTCATTGCTGAACCATGCATGGTAGTAAATACCTTATGAATTTGATTACTTATAGCACAGAAAAGTTGGAGGTTGGATGGCATGCCTCTTCAACAATAGAAATAGAGAGGCTAATTTGACTGAGGCAAGTAAAAATCTCATATCAAGCTCTGCTCCTAGTTCTTGATCTGTTGTCAACAAACTGACTACCCTTAGGATACTAGGAGCATTGTGTTTATACAGGTGAAAGCCCTAGAGCATCTTGCTAAAGAGGGTTTTATTAATTGTTTAAGTGTAACTTTGTGGTAGGAGACTGGATAATCCTCAAACAAATTGTGATAACTCACTTGCCATTACAAATAAACTAAACCATAGTGTTGATGACCAGTCATGGAAATGAATAATTACATTGACACCTTTCAAACACAGAAAGCAAACATATAAAACTATAGAGCCTTTTGAAAATAAAGGACCAAAAAGGAAAAGAAAACATAACATGCAGGACTCAACATTACCTGATTTTGACTCAGTTTTGAGGAGCATAAATTGCTCAAGGTCATAAGTATTAAAAACATAAAATTATCTCCATTAAGGTTTTAAAAAGTGTCATTTCATTCGTAAGACAATGAATTTTCCGATGGATACAACTTCAGTTGAGCAGTCAGAAAACGAATTGCCAGTTACAAAAATTAAGAACATTGATGTCAAATGCTTGATGAACAATCACTCATGAATATGCAGGATAAAAATACATTTGAAAAGGTGAGTTTAGATATAATAGTGTAACAAACTCTTAATCATTATTGAAACCAGTGGAATGGCAGTGGGGTAGGTGTAATGGTCAAAGGTGATATAACTGATTATGCAATAAAATGGGGAAAGTAGAGATTAAAATGATTTTAAGAAATGAGATAATTTGAGTGGTTTTGGTTTACTCACTGCGGGCAGGAAGACCAGAAGAATAAAGACAAGAATTTGTGAGAAGGCTATCAGGCAATGACAGAAGTGCTACAGTTAGATGGGGTGCTGACAGGATGAGACCTACATAGCCACATAGGAATTATAGGGTCTATATAGACTGGGAGAAAGAAGTAAAGATAAAACAGTAGAACTGTACTGAATTTGCTAAAGCCAAGGATTGAATTTGCTTAATGTATTTAAGAGAGAAGTTAGTAATATACAAGATTTGACAGGCTAAATCACAGATTGATTTTATTAGGATGAAAAGTTTGGATGGCATTAAAGAAAAGGATGCTACTGATTCTATCAGGACTTCTTCTTATACACTAATTCTCCCCATGGGTAGTTCGGAAGCAGATTTTCAAAAGCCTGTACACTATTCTCCCTAGGGTAGTTCAGAAGAAGATTATTCTAGAAGATTATCTTAGCAGTGTGTTGGATGACTGAGTGTTGCAGGTTCTTTTCCTCAAAATTAGAATGCTCTCCACATCTTAATGCTAGTGCTATTTTAATGGCAGGAAATGTGGGTATGAATTAACTTTAGCTAACTTTTATCTTAGGCTGTAACCCATGAATGGATGGATAATCAATGATTAGGACCAGTAATATAGCAATGGGTCAGGTAGCACTTACTTCAGATGATAGCCTTGGGGGAATTCACATCTTCTCCATCCAGATTTTCATCTTTCATCCTTCTTTTATAAGATCTTAGAAAGGTAGGCTTCCAGGGTTACTTGCCACAAAGTTCCATTGTATTGGTAAATGTGGAAGGTTGCATATCTGTAAGCCCTTTACAATTTAGAGACTCTTCTATATTTATGCAATGCCCTGTTCCCATCAGATTGTTATCCTTTGCACCAAGAATTCTAAATGGATCCTGCAGATCACATCAACAATCAGTTGGGTTTTCAGTACCTTGAACCTTCCTGTTTAAACAGTGGTTCTGGCTGTATATGAGTGATTGGCTTTTAGTACAGAAAATCTAATTTTCTAAAAACACTATGGATTTTTTCTTACAAATCTATATCTCTCATATGAAAACTGCCCTCCTTCCAGCCACACTGGTCTCTCCCAGCCTCATCCAGACTACATGAAAAGTGAGGTCGTTCTTTGCTGTTCACCTGTGAATCCACATGCACAGAACTACTGTGACTCGTCTTCTCTCGTTTTAACAAAAGACTGCAGTGTCTGCTGCATTTGAAAACCATGAATGTGGGTTATATGTTAGTGATGATTGATATGTGAAAGTCAGCTTAACTGCACTTAGCATTGCAGTGAGTGTAATATTTAACTTGTCATCCAATTACAGCTCAGTTTGATACTGCTTTAGAATACAACAAAGACCTTGAATCTCAGTTATCACCAACTGTTGTGGAGTTTCTCAACCCTAGTCAAGTTCTAGACCTTTTTGAAAGGGTAAGTTTTTAAATTAATCATCAAGTAAAAGTAAGAGACAACAAAATGTTTATAGCTAGCAGGAACAAAAGATTAATGAAATGCCAGAGATAAAATATTTAAAAAATGTTCTACTGTATAGTAGCATTTGTGGCCATATGATTATATGTACTATGTATTTATAATCATATGCTTTATAAGGGCAACCTGGTTGAGGCCTGACCTGCATCTTAAACTTTTTATTATTACTACTAACTGCATACAGTGGGTTTGTGCAAACTCACTCTTTCTGTAAACTGCAATCTAAGTAATGAACCTTTTGCTTTTTATTTACTTTGCTTTTTACTCCTGAATATCATTGCAGAAAATGAGTAAACTTGTTTTAATCCAGAGGTGTGCATTTAGGAGTGCAGTTTATTATAAAAAATGGAGAAAATAAAAGATATTTCATGTCTTAATTTGTCAAAGAAAATGAATTTCCTGGAATACAATGATTGATTGAACATAAAAATATGGCTACATATGTGTTTAGAGTAATATCATTGATGGGTAAATGCTAAAGAACAGTAATTGTGTGTTTGTTTAAAGAAGTTTATTAAATATTTAAGTGAAAGTTATATTTCCTCTATTTCAAGATGATGGGTTTTTCAGATAAGAATTTTTGTTGAATACAAATTTCAGATTCCTCTTGTGGATCTTCCACTACTGTGCATGGATCAGCGTTTTTCTCATCCTAAAGATTTGATTCTGACAAGATTGTTGGTACCTCCAAACTGCATACGTCCATCAGTGATATCAGAATTAAAAGCAGGAACGTAAGTTGAATGATTGGAAGAATGAGATGCTTTAGTAGAGTAACCCATCTGATCATGCTTGAACCTGTAAATTTAGTAGATTTTGTCTCAGTATAAGTTGTTAAAATGTTTTTTGGTTTGTCTAATTTTCCTTAACTTGTGTATACAGTAGTATTTTAAAGTGTAACCTGTAACTTGGTGTTACCCATGATTCTTGGTGTTTCCCATGATTCAAATACAAAATTCTTAACAGAGTCGATTCATGAATATTTATATTTGATCAGGTTAAACTACTAGGTAAAAATATGTGTATCCTGCCTTTCAGGCATTTAAAACATTAAATGTACCTTTGTTCCTTCAAGAATACAAACCACTGCATTTTTTTTATGAGTATTCCTTCTGTGCGCAGGAAACACTCATTTAAGCTTAGTAACAAGTTGGTAAATTGGTTGTAGTAGGTGAGTGGCATGGTAGTTCATATTTACTTGTTAGAAAACCAGCACATTTTCTTTGGCTGCTGTCCAGTCCCAGTGTCTTTCTACATTCTCACTTCTGGCTTGTTTATTGACAATCATTGGTTGTCCATAGGAATGTTGATCAAGAAGAAAGGCAAGAGCTAGAGTGTGGTCACAGTTCATTACCCATTTCTTAGGATTTTTCTTTTTGCATGGGTGAGGTATGTGGTCCTGATTTGCTTTGGAAGGAGAGTTTTGGCTGGTCTCTTTTGCATTGGAAGTACAACAAGAAGACATGCAGGTAGGCCAAGAAGTGTTTGCTGGTTTTTTCAGGGGGAACCACCCCTCATTTGACACCTAGGAGAAGCTAATATGTTGGTTGCCTCTTCTCACACAAGATACTGCAGCATCTCACATAAGGTACTGTGTGACACAGGGTTGGCATTGAATGGGTGACTGACTGGTTACTGTCTCCCTTCTTTTTGCTTTAATGAGGCAGCAGTTTGGCTGATTACTTGCTAGAACAGACCCAGATGCAGGTGAATTACATGAGAGAATAACCTGTCTTAGAGGCCCATCTTCAAAGATTTGGCTCCCTCTGTTCATGTTATTAATGAGTTGGTTGTGCAGTGGCAAAGCAGTGTCCACATTCTGGGTGATATAGCTACCTACTGGCTAGTGCTTCCCATCCAATATAGGAGTACAGGATCCTCTAATTTTCCAAGACAGAGTCTTCAGACACTCTCTCAGGCTCAGGCTCCTTTATACCAGGCTGTATAGGATGCTGTAGGAGTTGTTTTTTCCACAATAAGTTGTAGGTGCCGTTGCTAGGTAACCAGTTGGTTCTTAGCCATATAAAATAAATCTAATCCTTCGGGCCAGCTAGGAGAGCTGTTAATCAGCTCAGTGGTCTGGTTAAACTAAGATATACTTAACTTTTAATCTCACTTCTCTGGAGATGGACCCATGCCTGATAGTTTTGAGAAACAATCTCCTCACCTTGGAAGCGAGTCTTATATAAAAGATGATTGCTTTTGTTCGCATAGGAGTAGATATGAAAATATTAAGATAATTTGTAGTTTGTCTAGATGTAAAAACCAGATTCTTTTATCATAATTCCACTTCAACCATCCTAGCTTAGTGCCTGATGCCAATGCAAAAAGTGCTGAGTTTCCAACAGGTGAGTGGTTAGTACCATGCCATGCACCTACCTTCGACCAGTTAACCAACTTTTTATTAAGCTTCGCAAATTGTTTCCAACTTGTGTTAGGGATTCTCTTATATAAAAAACCCTTTTTATATCTAGGAAAACACAAATTACCTGAGACTAATATTTTATTGAATATGTAAATGATTGAAACCTTGCATTTGATGACACGAATGGAAATTAGTATGCTGAGATTTTGACTTTTTTTTCTAGAAATGAGGACGACATTACCGTTATGTTAGCAGAAATTGTATTTTTGAGCAATATTTTGAATAAACGCAGTGCTGGAAAGGTACAAAGCATCCAAGATTCATGGGAAGCATTGCAGCTCCACGTTGCATTCCTGATAAACTCTGAAATATCTGTGCCACATGACTTATCCATGGTAAGTACTGTATGTGTTCAGTGAAGTTATGTGCAAATTTTGCCATTATTTTAGGTGGATTAATATTATGAAACTCCATTCTGAAGATCAGAGCAGTTAAAGATCTGTTGTTTATTCAGAGTGTATGAAATCTTTGTATTCAAAATTAAAATGCAGCATCCTCTATGGGAGAAAATTTATGAATGGGTTCTCAAGAAAATGTCAGATTTTAATGATAAAGTTTAAACATTTTAAGTAATTGATTATACAGTATCAAAGTATGTGGTATATGTTAGTTATGATCACTTTACTGTGTTTTTTCTCTTGAATATAGCTTTTTGGTATTCATAAACAATTTTTTGGCCAGATAATTTAAAAAAATATTGGGATGCATTTTGATCAGCAGATTTTTGAGGACAATCTTTATGCTTTTGTAAACATCTTTAGTGAGAATTTAATTTATGTGCCCTGAAGAAATTCACTCTCCACATTGTTGCATTGTATTCCTTGTGATTTTTTGTATGGATGTTTGTTTTGGTAATACATTTTATTTTCTTCAGGCCAAAAAGAATTCCCGAGGATTTGTCCAGAGACTGAAAGGAAAGCAGGGACGTTTCAGAGGCAATTTATCTGGAAAGCGAGTGGATTTTTCTAGTCGAACTGTGATATCTCCTGACCCAAATCTCAGGATTAATGAGGTACGTAATGTCTACTGTTAGCGCTACTGTATGTAGTTATTAATGTAATGTTATTTACCTTTTACAGGGATGTTATGTTTTTAGTGTAGAATCTTTGTTTGTTTGTTTGCATGTCTTATTAGTTAGCAGGATTATTAAAAAGGTTAGTTAGTTAGGTGGTTCTTATGACTGGCAATAACTTACTAAATATTGGGATGGTAGGAATTTAACTTTTGAAGAAAATAGCTGTTTTGGGACTTTCTCACATGTGCCATAAACATTACAGCCCAGATCCTTAGGGGATATTAAAAACAGCCTTAGTCTACACAAACGCCACATAAGTCCCAGGTACCCTAGGTAGAGGATGATAGTCTTTACACATTCCTATTACAGTTTTGGTAATACTTGGTTCACAGTATTTTTGGCTTTAATCTTCATTTTTTCACCACAAACCCTTCACTCATGCACAGCCCACATACATAGTCTTTGAATGTGTTCTGTCTAACAGCAAGTAGCTGCCTTACTCTTGTGTGTCCTATTACAGTTTTGGTAATACTTTGGTTTACAGTTTTTTGGCTTTAATCTTCATTTTTTCACCACAAACCTTCACTCATGCACAGTATTGCTACTCATTAGGGTCAAAAGACAAAGTCAATTACAGAAAATTATAAATTCTTTAGAGAATTCATGACCCTTTCTCTACTTAAAGGATGCACTTTGTGTTATAAAGATTTCCATAAAAAGGACATACCATATTATATTATGTTTTACTCATAAATTTTACTAATTTATATGATGTTATTCGGGTTTGATTATTCACGGGTAAACCACGATACCACTAATATATATATTCAATTTACTCAGTCCTGGAATCGATCCCGATCAAGGCAAATCAAATATATGATACTTATCCAAACTTCGGCTGATTCATCCATCTACTTCATTAAGCGCTGGGAAGGAACGATATGTTTAATCCAATCGAAGCGAAATTCTGTTCACTAAATCCTCCGGCTTCCTAACACATTACAAAGTTGAGGAACGAACTCAACTGTGGTCGCGTGTCCACCACCTCTTACTATGAAAATAATTCTTGACGCTTCACCCATACCCACGACTTTGGCCTCTCCGCCAAGAAAAATACAACAAATTGAACTAAGCCACCAAAACAACACGAACCGAACTAAACTATCAAACAACTATCGCATTGTTAACCAATTATACAAACTATTCGCAAGACAATATTCTTTGTAACAACGCTTATTACAACTAAATATAAATTAAACATTCACAAACCTCATCTCCACTTGACACCACGCGCGATATAAAAGAACACTTTCCATATACAACATAAACATATTCAATAACAATTGATTTTCCATGTCGTTATTGTAAGTAACGACACACAGCCCACATTCATGGTCTATGAATGTGTTCTGTCTAACAGCAAGTAGCTGCCTTACTCTTGTGTGTCTACATGTCCGTCACTTGATCATCCAGTCTTGACTTGATCATCATCACAACTCCTGTAATTATATGTAACCTTATTTCTACAAACATAGAAATCCCAAGTCACATCTGTCTGTATCAGTCATGGCTGAGAAGCCTCTGTAGCACATACACAGCCCTGCATATGATAAGTGTCTGCTTCACTCTCACTACCCTGTGTGACTGTGTCTTAGTGCCAGTGTTGTTGCTCTTCTCAGGAATACTGTTTGTAAGTTGGTAGCGTGTTTTCATACGTAATTTCACCCATATTTTCATGTCTAGTGTTCTCTGTGTGTTTTGTCTGTTAACATAAAATTGTTTTGCTTTCCTCATTCTGTTGTGTTGGATGCTAGTGTATGAATTCATTATCTTTGTTGGTCAGTGTTTGCAATAATTTCCTTTTGAAATTAAATGTTCTTAGTTCAGTTAGTTTCTGTTGCATTTGTTAGGCTAAATGGATTTGGCTAGTGCTTTGGTGATGCAGTAGTTTGTCATCCTTGGGCATTATGTACTTTTGTATTTTACTTGTCCTTAGCCATTTTATTTTGGATAATTTATGTTTAGTATTTAAAATTGTATATTTTGGTGCCCAGTAACCCAAAACTTTGAGATTCCCCACGGCTTCTTGAGATTTTGATTAACCTTGTGAATTATTAAAATATTTTTTTGTCATTTCACACTTCATGCACATCATACCAGTGGTCTGAGTTTTAGTGAGTGCGGACCAATGATGGTTTTCCGTGTGTTTTTAGGTTGGTGTTCCTGTAGAAGTGGCAAAGCTTCTGTCATACCCTGAGAAAATAACAGCTCATAATATTGCCTTAATGAGACAGTTAGTGAAGAATGGTCCTGATGTACACCCTGGTGCATTATTTGTTGAACAACGCTCAACACCAGGGACGAAGAAGTCTATGAGATATGTGAACAGGGACAGAATGGCAGCAGAGCTAAAGCAGGGGGATATTGTAGAAAGGTAAGCCTTGTATATCACTTAATAATTATTTTTTATATGAACCTCACTCCTGTGGTGTATGCCTTTGAAGATTAACTTCCTTTATGAGGCTTAAAAATAAAAGAATAAATCTTCATGTTGATGAGCATGATGTCCATTTTGAATAGAACTTATTAAGGTTTTAGTGTACTGTATTCTTTTACATGAAATATAACCTAGAAATGATCTTTTCCTTCTCATATGGTGCTTTGCCAATAGTTGACCACTGTAAAGACTGCCTTTGTTGTTAATTTCTCTGACATGGAGCCGAACTTAGAGTGATTTTAGTAATTTTTTGCAAACTATCAAAGGCATAGTTTAAAAAATTATAAGCTGGTGGTGAAAAGAATTGTTAAAAATATTTGTTATAAAATTTTTATTTTGCAGGCACTTGATGGATGGTGATATTGTTTTATATAACAGACAACCGTCTCTTCACAAAATGAGCATCATGTCACACAGAGTGCGTGTTTTACCTTGGCGAACATTCAGATTTAATGAATGTGTTTGTACTCCATACAATGCAGATTTTGATGGTGATGAGATGAACCTACACGTTCCTCAGACAGAAGAAGCACGTGCTGAGGCTTTAGTTCTGATGGGGGTATGTTGTTTGTATTTATTTTGACTGACTAATGTTTATGTTTGTAGAACTGTTTGATGAGTGTATTGTGCATGAGAAACTATCAGATATTACAAATCTTAAAACGTTATATATCTAAGAGTTACTTTTATGAAATTACAATTAATTTCACTATTTAAAGTTCCCCATTCAGTTTGCTGATAACAAGATGGGAAAAATAGCAGAGTTGCATCTATGCTTATTAAGTTTTAGATTTGTTATTGAAATAAAAATTTTTCCAACATTTTTTAAGATTTTAAAGTTATAATAATGCTAAAAAAATGTGATGGAGACCTTGTTTCATCACAAAACATTGCTTTTCATCAGCCTTGCTGTGTGCCTGTGCAAATTTGAGACTTACTTCCAAAGAAACTTTCCAATTGCAACTGGCTTCGTCACTTCCATGCTCCATTATTGACTCTTTGGTGGTAGATGAGTCAGTGTGTTCCATTCACATTTTTCAGTCACTTTTGTAATGTCTCAAATAAGTGTTTAGTATCTTACGTAACAGTAAATAATTATTTCTTGACAAACCCTAGTTTCAAAAAGCTTCTTTTTCATCTGTTCTTTGGTTACTGTATATGTTAAAATTCCCTTTGGATTAGTCATCTAACTCATTGTTTTCTTGGCTTTCTTCAGTTTGATATAGGCATTTGTATTTTTCATAGGCTAAATTATTTGCCTCTTTTCTCTAAAAACTCAGTTTTTACTGAAAACATTCCGATAGTGATGTCTAAAAATGGAAAGTAGTCATCCTTTTCTATTGGGAGAACAGCATTAGAGATTTACCTTTGCTGTACCAAATGTTTGCTTACAGAATTTTCCTTTGAATATGAACCTCAAGTCACAAATACAGTTTAATTCATTCCAAAATTGACTGCCTCTTAGTGATAAATCCAATCTGGTTAATTTGCTTTTGAGATATTTTTGATTCATTATGCACTTTTGTAAATAAAGAAAAAACAGAGCTTACTAATGAGTGTTTGTTGTTTATCTTGATACTGTTAGTTTTTCTGTTAGTTGTATTGAATTAATATGAAGGGTGTCTGATATAGTTTCTAACAGCAGCAATATTAACTTTATAAGATATTTTGAATGTTCCAATGAAACAGCTTACAGAGCTAAATATAGCTATTTTCTCTATGCATTTTAACCAGACTGTATAAAGTTGAGCATACCTTAGTTTTACCAGATCACTGAGCTGATTAACAGCTCTCCTAGGGCTGGTCGGAAGGATTAGACTTATTTTACGTGGCTAAGGACCAGTTGGTTACTTAGCAATGGGACCTACAGCTTCTTGTGGAATCCGAACCACATTATAGCGAGTTATCCTAGTCATGAACGTTTGATTCCTTGTGTTGGTGCACAGATTCCTCTTAAATGATGAGAAGACTCAGTGTCTTTCTTCGAGATCCTTAGTATGAATAAAAATCATATGAGGGTTGAGTTGGGAAAATTTAGTGTACATGGCTTATTGTATGTGCATAGGTGTCTTTTAGATAGATCTAGACAACACAAATAGTGAGACTCAAAAAGGGGCCTGGAGCCTGTATGTATGGATTGCCAGGTGGAATTGGAAAGGTTTGTCTAAAGTTCTTTCAGATGCACAATAAGGCCAGTATAGAGTAATAGGTTTTTATTGAAAAAATTTTTCCAAAAATCTTTTTCAAATACTGTAATGCATTGTACAGTATATATGTAATTTATTTTATTAAAAACAGTGAAAAATTTTTTCTCATATAGAAAATATAAATAAAGTTTTTTTTAAATGAAAACCCTTTTACACCTGTTAAATGTTGAGGTATCCACAAATCATTCTTATTTTTGGAATATATGGTATAAAAGTTAATATACAGTTTTAACTGGAAATAATTTGGGATAAATTTGTTAACAGTTTCACACAAGACATTTGTTTCTTTTTCTAGGTTACATCAAATTTGGTAACACCAAGACATGGAGCTCTTATTATTGGTGCCACCCAGGATTTTCTCACTGGTTCCTACTTGTTAACGCAGAAAGATCAGTTTTTTGACAAAGAACACACTTGTGCTCTCATCACATCAATCTTGGCAGGGAAAGAGACCTCTTACAAGATAGATCTCCCCCCTCCAGCAATCATGAAGGTACTAAGATTAATTTGCTGTTTATTAATGGCTATGATTTGCAGACAATAAACATTGTCAGTATTGCTGACCTTTTAATATTAGGGAAGAATCTTAGCATTTATTACAAATCTTCATTTTATTAAGATGCATTATGCAATGTACAAACAGTCTCAAGACTGTAACAAGAGTTTTTAAATCACTTCCTTTTAGTCACCTCAAATAAAACTTGCCAAATTCTTGTTGCACTTTTTAGGGATGAAGATCTGTATTTTACAGAAATCGGTTACTACGGTATACTCAAAATCGTTTGTGTAACAAGTTTCACTTAGGGGTTCATATTTCTTTGTTGTTTTCTTATTTGCAAGTTGTTATGTTTTGTTGGCTTCAGTTTGACCCAGAAAGTAACTGTTAATATTTTCTTTTCTTATTGTTATGTCATGTTCAAAATGGACACTAATTGTTGTTATAATTATTATTATTATTATTTAACTTATCATACCAAAATGTCATAAATGTCCTTCCAAATTTAGATATACAATGAGCTCAGTCAACTGCATTGATAAATATATTGATATTATGCCTAATTTGATTTTTAATAAGCTTTATAATGTAATTGATAATACAGAAAAGAATACCTAGATCATTAAAAAGGATAACAAAATATTAGTATTGATTCAGTCATGTAACAATAATCCTGAATGTCAGGGTATTCTATGCTTATCTTGATTTGAATACTCTTTATACTGTATTGCCATATGATGATCTTATTAGATGCAGTGTTGCCTTATATAATATATATATTTTGTTTTCTGTTCTGTATTGCAGCCCCAGCAGTTGTGGACTGGGAAGCAAATATTCAGTTTGATAATTCGACCAAACCAGAAGTTTCCAGTTCAGTGTAATTTAACAACTAAACGCAAAGATTACACCCACGGTGAGGAATTGTGCTCCAATGAGGCTTGGGTCATAATACGTAATTCTGAACTTCTAGCAGGAGCCCTTGATAAATCACTTTTGGGATCTGGTTCAAAGAAAAATATATTTTATGTTATCAAGAAGGATTATGGTGATATTTATGCAGCTGATGCTATGTGGAGAGTTGCAAGGCTCTCTACCCTATATTTGATGAATCAAGGGTTTTCAATTGGCATTGGCGATGTCATGCCAGGAACTGGGCTGTTAACTAGGAAACAAGAGCTTCTTGATGATGGGTAAGATCTTATTTGGTTTATCTTTTGAAATATTGTTACACTGCTCTATTATACTGTGCACTGTGCTGGCTTATTTGATTAGTTTAAGTTGAAAGTAAGATTTAGTCATTTATTTTGGCATGTGTTGGCTCATTTGTTGGGATACCTTATTGTTTTTGCTTTTAAAAATGTAGAATAATATTACATCTTCATTTTTGAAGATCATATGCATCTCTCTTGTGTCAAATACTGACTGTCCTTGCAGTTCCTAATGTAGAATTACTGTCTCTCAATTTGAGATAAATCCCACATCCTACCTTTATAATGTTTGTATAACAATACATCTCTTGAGTTTCTGTCCATTTCAGGTATGGTAAGTGTGATGAATTCATTAGTCAGTTAAAGGAAGGCACCTTGCATTGTCAACCTGGTTGTACAGCTGAAGAAACACTGGAGCAGTTGATCTTGAAAGAGCTCAGCACAATTCGTGACAAAGCAGGAAAAGCTTGTGTCATGGAACTGCACAAGACTAATGCAGCACTTATAATGGCCATCTCTGGTTCAAAAGGATCCTTCATCAATATTTCTCAGATGATTGCTTGTGTTGGTCAGCAAGCTATTGGTGGCAAAAGAGTACCTAATGGTTTTGAAGACAGGGCTCTACCCCATTATGAGAGGTACAGTATAGTATTGTGCAGTGTAAAAACAGGATTTATGAATTTTTTTAATGCTTTCTTGAATTTCGTAATGTACAATTTAACCACTCACATGGCATGTTCATCTTTGTTGTCTGTGATGATGTTAGTACAATTGAACAAGAAATATTTTATTCCACTTATAACATCTTGATCATCATTTTTGGCATTTACATTTTGCTTGATTTACAATAGCAAATAGCAACACCAAGCAAAATGTAATATGTGTTTTGTCATGTTTTATTCATGTCAGTGTTGGTTTCTGAACTTTTGATAGTCAAAGTTCTTCATTTTGTACCTTATGCATTGTTTTTACTTATAAATGAAATGAAAAGCAACAACTGAAAATAGCTTACAACTCTAGTTTTTCAGAATCTTTTTGTGTGATAAAGAAAACTGGAAGGCAGGTAACAGTAACTGACTTTAATAGTTTTAGAAGACAGAGAAATCAGAGTCTTGGTAACTTTAGAAGGTAGAGAAAGCGGAGTCTTGGTACCATCACCAGGATTTGTATCCATTAGTGTCATTTATAATGCTGCCAATAGTGATGAAGTCATTTGTTATTCAAAAAGTATAAAACATCTACCTTGCAACTTGTACAGACTGTTTTAATTGCTTCAGATAATTTTCCTACATCTAGCTGGAGAGATTTTGGACATTATTTACATCATTATTGTTACTTGTTCCTGTTACAGTCTTGTTATTTTTGCCAATACTTTTGCACTGTTATCAAAGGTTGTAGACCAAACAGGCAAAGCAGTAGTTTGACGTTGAATGATGCATCCCTTATTCTGCTGCAGAAGTACAGTAATTGTTTAACTTATCAGTTTGTTATGTATGCTTTGGTACTTTTTACTGTCATTCATAATGTTTCAAACAATAAATCAGTTTGGTATGTGTATGCTTTGGTACTTTTTACTGTCATTCATAATGTTTCATCTTATTGTTTGTTGCTTTTATGTACAATCTTCAGAGTGCCATACATGATACACTGTAAGTCGTACCCACAGTGGGATGCATGAGTTATGAAGAAAAAAAAATGTTACTGTATATGGCAGTATAATACATTGGCCACCACCAAGGAGTGTATCAGAAACTAATTTAATTTCTAATTCATTTGAGAAATAACTACTTAAAGTTATTTTTACACATCTTTGTTTACTTACATATTGTAGGGGCTTTTTCTTACACACTGTTGGAGGTGGGTGACAGGGAACAGATTTAGAGGTTAATAAAGAAAACTCTTATTTGCCCATCCTAATTCATTAACCTTAATACTACAGTTTATTAACTATTCTTGGCAATATTTAGCCTAATTTATTAATCTTAGTACTACAGATTTTTTAACTATTCTTAACAATACTTAGCCTAATTTATTAATCTTAATACTACAGTTTTTCCCTCCCAAGACCATCAAAAGAACCTTAACCTAATTTATTAATCTGTATACACAGTGAAGTAAACACAACCAGGATATAGAGGAACTTCTTCAATGACATCCAAACACAAACACGAATCCCAACTGAGGTCCAGTTCAGCACGATTCCCAATCTTTCATCTAATAAAAGCCATAAGTGGTTGGCTGTGGTGGTAACTCTGGCGTATGTCCCAAAGTAGTTCCTTGTCTTCATTAGCTCTTCATCTCAGAATAATCAAAAGGTAATCGTGAAAGTCAACATATAATTCGAGTAAACAACAAGGAATTTGGTTTAGCTATGGCATCCAAGCTGAGGGCAGAAATTACTTTGGAATCTCTTCATGCAGTCTTTATCTACACAAAAGCACTTCAGTCATTACAAACAAGAATATGAGATCTCATTTACAACAAAATCAACATACAGATATTTAAGCACTTTCTCTGACCCCCATCCCATTTGAGACAGACAGTGTCCTAGTAACTGCTATATAAAAACTTTGAGTGGAACTTGAAAATGAGTTCGGCCTCTCCAGCTGTTTGACTGATTTGGTAGTTGCAAGTGGAAATGTATTACAGGTGAAGGGGAGATAAACCATCAATTACTCAACTGCAAAAAAAAAAAAATCATGGAACATCCAGAAACATCATGCATTCACCAACAAAAACATACATACAAAACAAACATAATGGAAAAAACAATCTTCAAACAAAACAAATACAAGAAACCAAACAAAAATTTCATCACAAGCCCACTTTTCAAATGCCACTACAATATCATGCATGCAGTGTTAAAATTTTGATTTTTTCCTTCATAGGCATTCAAAAATACCAGCAGCCAAAGGATTTGTCAGCAATAGCTTTTTCTCTGGGATGACACCAACAGAGTTTATTTTTCACACCATGGCTGGTCGTGAAGGCTTAGTTGACACAGCTGTGAAAACTTCAGAGACAGGCTACATGCAGAGACGTCTTGTTAAATCTTTGGAAGATTTGTATGTAGCCTATGATATGACTGTTCGTAATTCAACGCAAGATATAATTCAGGTTAGTTTTTATAGTTGGTTCTGCATATACATTTTCCAATGATTTTGGGAGTTGGTATAGGTGTTTTGCAAGATTTTTCCACTTCATGAATGGATCTGTTCTATGCTCTCAATAAAATTCCTAATTGTAAAAAAGTCATAAATTTACATATTGTTTCAGTTCAAATATGGGGGTGATGGACTGGATCCCACTGAAATGGAAGGTTCTGTTGGTCCCATAGACCTAGAACGTCTTTTAGATCATATTCGTGCCAAATCACCATGCTCTGAGGAAGATCCTCTCACTGGAAGTGAAATCCTTCAGCTGGCTGACAAATATTTGGCTGAGGATTTATTTAAGGAGTTGTCTCCTGAATTCAAAAAGGAATTAAAGAACTTCATGGAGAAGTTCTCAAAGCGAGTTGATAAGGTAAAGTTTATCCAACATTTATTCAATTATAGAACTATGTGGTAATATGTATATAAATAACAACTTGCATTTTATAATTACATTAGAAAAGCTGTAGAATTGGAAAACTTAACAGCAAGATGATAATATAACACTTCCCTAATTATAGAATTGGACTAATGCAATATATTGGGTTTAGTATGAAACAAATTTAATTTTTAAAGACTACATTATTTTATTTTGACATATAAACCTATCACTTCTTATGCAAGTTTTGCCTCTTAGACTCAGTAATTTCTCACAGCTCCTGTTGACTGCCATTACCTTTCTTTCCTTTTGTAGACAAGACTGAATGATATTGGGGTGATTATTTGCATGAAAAGGCAATCATAATTAATCAAGTTACATAATTATAAGAAAATACATTTTATTTTCTTTTGAAAAGATACATGCTTCTTTTCACAGCATATACATGGGCATATATAAGAAAATTGGAGTTTATTTTAAACATATATGACTAAATACATTGTTGGTATATTCTGGTAAAAGTTTATACTAAAGAATAAGACAGATGTGAATCCAACATACAAAGACTGAGATAGTTTGAGCATATAATAAGGAAGGGAGGAGGGAGGGAGGTTCATGAGAAAATTATTACGTAATGAACTAGAAAGGCTTTTCACCCATGGATAAAGGGCAGCATTGAAGACAAGGTAGTATTGGAATTCAGACAAAAAGTGCACAAGACAGAAGAGAACTTTTGCCTCACCCCAGAAAGAAAACATAACTGAAAAATTTTAGTGTTGATCATGATTTATTAGTGTGATATAGAATTTATTTAGTTAAAATAGGAGAACTATTGTTATCATCATGAAATGTTTAATGAGCTCTCTTTCTTTCTACCTGAATTCTCATTTAGCCTTCTTACTGGCCTGTGTCCTGCCACTTCTTCTAGCTGATTGCACTCCTCCCCTTCTCATCACTTGCTCAGACCATCTCAGTCTAATAAAAGAAGGGAAACCATAATTGATAATTAGTAATTAGATAGCCAGTTTAACATTTGTAATGTTTTCAGATTCGGTCCCGTTTGATTAGGAGCAAGAACCGTAAAATTTTGCCTGTTGAACGTCATTTAGAACGCCTGAGCTTCACCCAGTTGATAAATTTTCTAAATGCTTGCCTTGATAGATATCAGGGGGCTGTAATGGAACCAGGTACTGCTGTTGGAGCTTTGTGTGCCCAGAGTATTGGTGAACCTGGTACCCAAATGACACTGAAAACTTTCCATTTTGCTGGTGTTGCTGCTATGAATATCACACTTGGTGTTCCAAGGCAAGTTTCTTTATGAATTTTAATTACATGAAGTACTGTATTCCTATCTTTTGGTAAGTGCATTCACAATAGTATCCTTGTTTGTTATGTGTGGTAAGGATTGCATATAACTTCATACATAAATAATTGATAGCATTTGGTAATGTTTCAAACTTATTAGAGATATTCCAAAATAAGTGTTTAATATTCTTCCCCTACATCATTATGGAAAGACTGTTTAGTGCTTTTTAAATGTGATTATTTTGTCATAGGGCTTGGTGATTGGTTGCTAAGTTAGGATCTGTGATTATTATTATTGGAATAACATTACCTCTCCATTATATAGCTTTTACTTCTGAGCCAGCGGTATTTCAACAGATTAAAAAAAATTAAATGAGAACACTCGGTTTTATGTGAATATCTGTCTTCTATCCATCTACTTCCCCCGGCCCCCCACCAGGGGACGGGCAGGTACAAACACTTGTAGCTGGTCAGTCTGCTACTGTCGCTGGTTTCTGTAGGAGTTCAACAGATTGTATTGAGTTTTCTGTTGGTTTGCTCTTTTATTTTTTTAATATTTGTTCGGTAAGAACTTTTAAGGTAAGAGTTGCTGTAATAGGCATTATTCCAATTTTATTGACCCTCATGATATGTTTTTGCTGAGGGAAAGGCTAGATTGGATAACTATATGAATCGTAGTTGAACGAAATGCAGTAATTGATCGCAAACAGAGAGAGCTTGTTAGGTTGTAGAAACAACTACTGTATAGAGGATAATACTTGTGAGACTTAAGTTACAGGGATGCATGTCTTGTCTGCTTCCCCATTTAGTAACTGTTAAGTCCCCTGCTGTTTTTCTTTGATCTATTACTCCAAATGAGCTTCCCATCGATTCAGGAGAAGTAAGTATTTGAAAAATAAATCTTAAATTTACTGTTTATATTTTTTGGAGTGACCTCCACATACCTTAAGTTTGGTTTTTGAATGCTTTTGTCAACTGTGGTTTTATTTTTGTCATGTTATCATTTGGTACTCCTTTACTGTCATATCAGCACTTATGGAGTACTTTGATTAAATTTTTCAGAATCTTGGAAATTATCAACGCATCGCGAAGCATATCAACTCCCATTATCACAGCAAAGCTAAAGTGTGATACAGATCCTGAGAAGGCGCGTCAAGTGAAGGGACGAATTGAGAAAACTCTTCTAGGCGAAGTCTGTGAATATGTTGAGGAGGTCTTTTTGCCAGATGATTGTTTTCTTTTGTTGAAGCTCGCTATGGATCGTATTAGATTACTGAAGGTGGAAGTAGATGCCCATTCAATTAAATATGCAATATGCACTTCCAAGCTAAAGGTAATTTACTGCATATTGTTTAATGTTTTCATTGTTTGCATCTTCGAATTTTGGTTATTAGTTGATTGCTTGATAGGAAAGTTTATGTATGAACAGGATAATATAGTTTCATTAATAAGAACTCAGTGTTGTTGGCCCATAACATGGTTGGGTTTTGAGTAATAGTCATATTGAATGCCTTTGTATCAGATTTTCATCCCTTGAATCTAGTGTAAAACTGCAAAAAGTTTAAAAGAATTTTAGGGTTTTTTGCTTTTACAATGTTTGGCAATACATTTTGATCAGTACAGTGTTACATGTTCTTTGGAACATTGATTTTTGCTTCCAATTTTCAGATCAAAGAAAATGATGTATGTGTTGAATCTGATACTATTATCACTGTTAGACCTTCAAGAACCAAAGCATCTGCAATGTATTATCAGCTGCAACATCTTAAACAGCACATCACAAAAGTTATCATTAAAGGGTTGCCGTCTGTAAATCGTGCTGTCATTAACCAGGTAAGCATTGGTTTATGTACACAAAATGTGTCTTTTCTTATGAAGCACTAATGTTTTGTTTTACATATGGACCTGCTACAAACTCGGCCATAAAGGCATGATTCAGGTCTTAATTAAGAAATCCAAATGTGCAGTGGATGTTTCAGTTTCTCCAAGAAAATTTATATAGATTGACAGTATTGAACTTCCCTCATCATTTTACCATGATATATTAACTGCTTACATTATAATAAAGATATCAGCAACTCAGCAAACAAAATTATTAAGAGCCAACTGACTTACAGAAGCTATAAGTCTAAATGTATCCATTCCCCCCATTAATAAACTTGATTCTCACTGGTTGATACAATCTGAACTTTTACTCCTATTATATATAAAAACTACACTGTACTCCAGAACCTCAGAATCGGTGGGAAGTGGAAAATATACAATGAAAAGGTTCATGCTATGCAATATACAAGGATGGTCCCAAGTCTTTCACTTCTCATTACCTAATGCAGCCTCGTTTCACAGCAGAATTCTGTTATCAGCAGTCTTATCAGCTGGAAGATTATTAAGCATATACAACAAAATATTAGCAGCTTTCTGCAATTCAAGAAAATACTTTAGCAAAACTTAAAAAGTACTGCCCAAAAATTCAGTGTTTGAATTAGATTTTGAAGTGGTGTAAAAAACTGCCAGATCCCTCTTCACATTGGTATTAAAGGAAATGGAAATGCAGATGAAGTATGTAAATCTAGAATTGTGATGACTTGATCAAATAATAAGTTGAGTATATTGCTTGTTTTTTGTAATTATGAAGCAGATGATAATAAATCAAAGCAGATTAAACCTACAATAAGGTAGTAAGTCATTAAAACAAAATGAGAGCTGTATAGAAGTGGTATTATCTTACATGAGAATTGTGCATACCCATTTAACAAACAATTACTTAAAGGTCACCAACTGTAACAAAGCATTTTATTGCCTTTAGAGATTGAAATAAACAATAAAATAAAATACCTATGTCATGTAAATACCCTATTGATTCATACACGCTCATAAATCACATGGAAGTTAAGCAAATATACAAGTGATAACTTTGTATGAAAAACTGGTTTTGTATCATAAAACTTAGTAATTTAAAATATTTTGAATATCCAGATAGACAGTGGTTCGGGGGGAGCTCGTTATGAACTCTTGGTGGAAGGAGATAACCTTCAGGAAGTCATTGCCACATATGGTGTTGAGGGTACAAGGTGCACATCTAACAACACATACGAGGTATTCTCATGTCTTGGAATTGAAGCTGCCAGGTAAGTACATAATGAATATTTCTAATTATTATAAAGTAGTTTCATAAGACCATTGAGTCACATTAATAGACTTTATTAAACTCATCCGGAGGATTTGTCCTTTAGTAAGATAGTAAAGATTGGATCATTGTAAAGTTGGAAGATGTTGGATAGTTATGGAGAGAGAAGTAAGAAAACAGCTATAAATTATATGGGTGAAAGTAATGGAGTTAGGTATAGAACAGATGCTGCGGAATTCCTCTAATATCATCTACGGTGTGCTGCACAAAGCGCAGTATGCACTACTCTATGTTTGTAAGTGTGGGGCATCACTGCTACCTCAAAATGCCCCTCTCTTTTGTCTCCTTTTGTTTGATGTATTTATTTATTAATTTTTTATTCTGGCATATATATAAGGTTGTCTTTAAGAAAAAATGTTATGGAAATTCAACCTGCATCTTGAATGGTCAAGGATAGGTTTAGCTTGTGGGCTCATAGTAGCTAGGGAATCTAGAGTTAATGGTAACCACTTCCTGTTTTCAGTATCTATTATGTAAAGTAACAATACATACCAGTATTGCAGTCTTTTTTGTCCTGCAAAATATTGTGCAAAGTACTAGTGTTAAATCTCATTTTGTGATGTAAATGCAAACTGGTTGTCAGTTATACACTAAGTTGGGCTTTACATATGAAAGATTTATGTAAAGAAGTATCTTTCTTAGTAACTGGGAATGATCTGTTTCCCTTTGCAAAGATATAAATATCAGTTTTGAATGTTTGGTATTGAAACCACTAATCTCTTCAGTCTTACTGATATTCTTAGTGGTAATAAGGTTGTAAAAATGGAATACTATGTCCATCAAGGCATCTCAAGAACCAATTTTTTTTTTACACAAGTATTTTTCGTGTGCTGCTTAAGTAAAAGCATGGAATGTAACCTAGGCTGGGCCTATCAACTTTATAAACAGACTAAGGTAGGAGTATTTGGAGCTTTTTAAGAGAATCGGTAATAGCACATGGTAATATTAAATAATTTCCAAAACATCCTACCTGTAAGAATTTTTGGGGTTATCATTTCTTATCACTGAAATTAATTTTATACAAATTGTAATGTCAGTATAAGTGTGCAGTACAATTTTAAAGTAAGGTTGTGATATCAATGAAATAAAATCAAATAGTTTTGTCTCAGGAGGAGAATTTTTTATCATTCATTTACTAAATATTGCATTGTATCAGCAACAGCACCTCATTTTCCTAGAATAAAATACACAGCCGCACTAGGTGACAGAATAGTAATCTTAACCAAGAGCAAATGTCTGGGTTTAGAACATTGTTCTCACCATATTACATAATACTCAACAGTTATGTTGTTGAGCACAGTATGGGTCACCTTTTGTAGGTGAGATAAATAAGATGGAGATTACCATTTTTCCCCGGCATTGAAGTCTGTTTTTTTTAAACAAAGTTCCAGAAATGTACTGTACTATGTCCTAGAGGCTGAAGGTTATGTGTTTCATCAGTAATCAGGATGCCTGTATATGACCTCTGAATGAAGTGTATAAATTATTCTTAATTGAAATAGTAAATTAACAGGAGTATCATAAAAAGGCAACAAAATATATGTAGTCGTAGAGATTCAATTCCGTATTGGCAGGTCATGGCAGATGACTCAACCGACGAGTATTAACTTAAAAGTTGTGTATCAATATTACTGCTATTTTCACTCATCTCAAATAACCCTGACTTTAAGGATACATTATTAGCTGACAAAAGTAAAACTGCAGTATGTTTTTAAAAGTTTTGTCTGGTAACTCTTACTAGAGGAAGATTACCAAAATGAAAGTTCCTGTTCCATGATAGTTCATTCAGAAATTCCCTCTTGACTTTTATACTTGGTAGCAAAGTGAAAATTATTTTTAGGTTTTGAAGACTGAAACAGTTTTTCATATTTGTAATATCTGTATTGTGTGAACTTGAATCTTTTAATTATTTTTTTTTCTGTCCATATACCAACGTTATCAGATTATGCTAATGCAGATGGCCCCCTCAAAAATTTTGTTATTGATGACCAAACCACAAATAACCAATCCATGAAACTTGACCATATGTGGGGTAAATTTTTTACGGTCTCACCCAGCCCAAGAAGAACCCTAAAAGACCTTATGTTACCCATGACAATTTCTGGGATCAGATATTTTTGGCTGGCAGACATGTAGCATATTTATGTGGTGAAAAAGAGTTACCTTTTAAAAACCTCTAGATATCCCTACTTAGTCGTTAAGAGGAAATAACCTAACAGACATCTTGCCTCAGTAAAGTTACATGTACCATATAGTAGGTAGACAGTGATCTCCTTTTGCCTGAAATTGGCATTTGAAGCACTGAGGAGTGTGGTATTCTACTCCAGTAACCTAAATTTCAAAATTAAAAAGTGAAAGTTTCACGTTACAAATGCTGGAAATTTACGTTCCATCTACTCTGAGTGGTATAAATAAAATTTGATTTTATGTATTGAAGATTATCATAATTGCTCATCTTAATTTTTGAACTTCATTGCATTGCTGTATTGATCAATATTCTCAAAGATTATTTTTCTTTAAAGGGCCACAGTTATAAAGGAGATCACAGCAACCATGGAGAACCATGGACTGAGTGTTGACCATCGTCACGTAATGCTGCTCGCAGATTTAATGACTTGCAGAGGCCAGGTTTTAGGCATCACACGTCACGGACTCTCAAAAATGAAGGAATCAGTTCTCATGCTGGCTTCGGTAAGGTTAAATTGACCTGTCATTGTCTTACAGACGCTAGAGAAAAGGGAGAGTAGCAGAAAAAACAGGGATAATGATGAACACAAGTGTAGGTGCATTCAATAATTTTTTCTTCCATCATTGTGGTTTTATGGCCCCTGGCAAATAAGATAAAAATGAAAATTGAGTCCCAAGAGGTTAGCTCATTCTTATATTTTCTGAAAAGATATGAGTATTATATGAATTCAGATTAATACAATACTGTATTTGCTAACATTTTAAAATTAAAAAGAACCCTTCTATACAGTATATATCAACATTATTTAAATACTAATTACATGCTATGTTGAAAACATTCATGCTATAAACCCTTCATATAAACACAGTAATGAACCTAAAGGTAAAGGCCAAAGCCTTTTGTAAATTGTAGTAAAATCTTAGTTCCAGATCAAAATGATTTTTTTTAGTTGTAGGTGCTTTTATTGTAAGTTTATTAATAAATTTGTTAATTATCCAAGAGTGAGAACCATCATAGAACAGGCTATTTATGAAAAGCCAATACTGTAGTTAAATATAAAGTTGCATTTTTAGCAAACCATATACATTTGTCTTAAAGTTTTATCTGAATATTATTTGGTTGAGGTAAAAGCCAAGATATATGGAAATTTGAGTTCAAAATGGAGTGAAGAAAAGCATGTATGGTGAAAATAGGTGAAAATGAGGGAATTTTGAATGATTATGTGAAGTGTGTCAAATTCCAGAATAGTGTCATAGTGTCATTAAGATGCAAATGTGGTTTTATAAGGGTGGGGAG
The DNA here is from genome assembly GCF_040412425.1 of Macrobrachium rosenbergii. Classification (NCBI taxonomy): domain Eukaryota; kingdom Metazoa; phylum Arthropoda; class Malacostraca; order Decapoda; family Palaemonidae; genus Macrobrachium; species Macrobrachium rosenbergii. The sequence continues at coordinate 50,842,635 of NC_089754.1, forward strand.
AGTGATTGGTGGTATAAGCAAATGAGTGAAGGAAAAGATTATTTGGGGTCCAGTTCCAAAGCAGAAGGGAAGAATGTAAACAGGAATACAGGAAAGTGGAAAAGTGGAAGGCATGAGTAAAAAAGTCAGCATGTTATAAAAAAGGGGAGAGGGTGAGCAAGGGTCTGTGGGAGAATAAATTGCCACACAAAAATAAATGCAGACGAAAGCTAATGAGCAAATGGATATCAAAATAAAAGATGCAAATAAAGAGAAGCTGAATAAAGTGAATGCAGTCCTGCAAATAAAGAGAAGCTGAATAAAGTGAATGCAGTCCTGAAGATGCAAATAGAGAGAAGCAGAATAAGTTGAGAGAAGCTGAATAAACAGAATGCAGTCCTGGATCAGTGGAGTTAGTATTTTGAAGATTAATTGAATGTGGAAGATAAGAGAGAGGCAAAGCTGAATGACTGAAGAGTGGAAGGGGTTCAAATCTTCGCAGGGTTTGGGTTAGTTTGAAGGATATGTTCATGATGGCATATAATGGATCTTATTTAATAAACTGAAGCTCCTTAAAAATGCAATACAGTACTTGGATAAACTGAAAATGTTGAAGGTTTTGCCAAAATTACTTAAGATGTTTTCAGTGCTTGATATATATTGTTGGCAGAAAGTAGGACAGTATTTTAAGATTTTTTTTTATTGTAAGTGACACTCTTTATGGAGTGAAGAACACCACAATCCAATAGTTGGTTTAGTCTTGTTTTAATTTTGTATTGTTAGATTCATTATTCCACATTTCCTTCAATGTTTTAAGATAACAGGCTTTAGAGATCATAACAAACCAATAATGAGTAAGTGTGTAGAGACCCAACATATTTAAACATTTACACCAACTTCATATACTTTGCAGAATGAAAACTTAATTGTTGAACATACAGATTTTGAACATACAGATTTTTATGGGTGTGATTAAGAATTGTGACTCAGTAGTGTGACCAAACTATTTTTTAATAATAATTATGTATTAATAAATTCTGTTTTATTGCAGTTTGAGAGAACAGCCGATCACCTGTTTGATGCAGCCTACCATGGTCAGAGTAACCCTATTAAAGGTGTTAGTGATTGCATCATCATGGGAAAGCCAATGAACATAGGGACAGGGGTATTCAAACTGTTACATAAACATACCAGAGATGCAAAGCTGAAATCTCGAGGTCTTGTTTTTGACCATCCAGAAATGCACATTCCTGCTATAAATAGAGGGTGGCCCTAAGTCTGGTAGGAATTAAAATGTGTTACTGTGTTTTGTGGATAATTTTTTTTAAATGTTGAAATTGAAAATTTTTTATTTATTTCATAATAGATATATTTTAGCATTTAAGTGAAAAAACGTGAATTCTTGGTTTACAATTTCATTATTGTAATAAAAGTGAATATGTTTTTTGAAGTTTTTTAAAACCTCAGTTAGTACAAAGGTTCTAGTAATTTTATTGATGTCACTGGTGAAAACAGTACTAGCATTTGTGAAAATTGGTTTCATTACAACCCCACTGATCACATATGCCTTATTCGTGACCAAAATGTTTCCAATTTCTCATCTTTTGTCTGTATAATAGTACAAAGCTAATCTCTCTGTACATGTCCCAACCAATGACCATTTTTTTTTTTTCATGAACTATTAATGATGTTAACAGTTACACTCTTGTTCTGTAGGGATTAACTTTGGAAAGTAATGCTATCCAGTGCTGTTTTGCAATTAATTTATTTTTACACTGTAAATTGCGATTTATTTCAGCCATTATTCACTTCGGTACACTAAGTAAAAGATAACCAGTTACAGTATATCCACCTGAAGGAGGTGCTTCCCAGTCATTGGGATTGCCAGGTTTGTAAGGTGCAGGTATTTGCATGTGGTTAAACTTTGATCACCCTACAAATTTCTAAGTGTCTGTTTCTTTTACAGTATGTTATTCAAAGATAGGCTTGGATGAACCCACATTGTCATGGACAGTAAAGCTGAAGGTAACCAACAGGTCTGTTACATTGTCAGTCCCTCTCCCCTTGCTAGAGAGACGGTAGGAGCTGCATCTATTAATCCAAAAAGAGCTAGATTATAGACAGGATACTCAGTCATCTAGAACACCTGCATGCACACCTGTCCAGCACGTGACAGTTTGCTAACCATCCCTTAGGAGGGTATACAAGAGAAGATAGGAGGCAAGTCCCACACACTTCCTCTTTGCAGCTGTACACCTTAGGTGAGATGCTACCTGTCCTCAAGGCTGGGTGATCTACATGACTGTTGAACAGCCACCACAGAACCCAAGGAAAAAGGAGCCTGAGGATGCATGGGCAACGTCCTGAAGGTAAAAAGGAGGCGAATGTGGTCTGTTGTGACCACATTCCTGTCCGACAGGTTCTTCCTGAACGCTAGGGGCAGACCAAAGCCTCTGACCTCATGAAATCTTGCCCGGAACATATTGGCGTCCACCATGTCGGCTGTGGAGTACGTCTGTTTGACCACACAAAGTCAAAAAGAAATGGGGCTCCTAGACACCACTTCCTGGTTGATTCGGAACCAAAAACAAGTTGTTGGCACTAGTTTCAAGGAAGTCTTAAGTGGTAATGCAAAAGGCCTTTGGGCACTTGGTAGCCTATAAGGTCCTTAGAAACGGAATCCTCATACACTGTTGATCTCCCGATGAATCAGGCAGAACAACAGGAAGTCATAAGCCCAAGACTTGGTTCATGGATGCGAAAGACATCTAGATGCCAACAGCACCTGAAGTTCCTGGGAGTTCACTTATCCAAGTAATGACTGGCCCCAACATTTCTAACCATGAATGCAAAAGATGACACCTAGACGTAAACAGTATCTGGTGTTCCCAGGTCACCTATCCAAGTACTGACTAGACTCAATTGTTGCTAAACTTCGCTGACTGGAAGAGAAGTGATATTTTCAATGGTATGGTCAACGGCTGTTATGCCCATGGTCCATAAAGACAGAGCCGAACAGGAACAGCTTCAGTGCTTTGAGATTGAAGGACTAACCCGACGGTCTTCCTAGATTGAACATTCTTTGAAACAACAAGGTGTCAAAACCAAATGTTGCTAACACTGACCCTAGTGACTGAACTTATCTGTCATACTCCATCATCCTGGAATGTGTCTGGTTGACCGCTGTGCTCAGTGTGCTGCTAGAGACCCATGCACCTGCACTGCTGTCTGTCAATTGAGGAGATGATAGGACACTAGCCCCCCCCACCTTGTTGACTAAGGAACTACCATGATACCATTCCATAATGACTCTATGGAATGCCTGTCCTTGGATCCTGAGGTTTGGAGAGCTAAGATGATTCAGGTTATTGTGGTGAAGATTAGGTCGGGTTAGGATAGGTTGTACCCAACCTAGCTCTTTGAAGAGGCACGAAGTTCCAAGATAATGAAGTGCAGGTTTGGTAAGGTTAGGCTAGAATTAGTTAGGCTAGGCTAGCCTAAGTATGTAACCTAACCTCTTGAAGTGCAGGTGATTGCCTTCCGGATGATGCTTTGAGGCACGAAATATCTCAAGAGGGGAAGTGTGTAAAACACTCCAAGGAGTGTTATATCTGTTGTCTAACCATTAGGCTAAATCCTATCTCACCTCTCTGAGAGAGGATGGGAAGGAACGGGGATGCAGAAAGAATGAAGGACTGCCCATGAAGAACCGGCCTCCCGGGTTGTGACAGGTGAGCAGTCAGGACTTGCAACTGCTGAACTGGTTGCCCCAGCCAAAACAAGGGCAGCCTTGCTACTGTATCTTTTAGCCTTGCAGATACTATTCGTGCTTGGGTGCAAGATCGGACTTCTCTGGGACATATAACTCTCAGGCTGTGACCAAAACAACCAAGTAGTCTGTCTGTCCTAGAGACTCTTAAAACATCAGGAGATGTACCATAAATGAAGGTGCCCTAGTCAAAGCCAAGGTGAAGAGTCAAATGAAAAACTTGTGGAGAGGTCAGAAGCATACAGCAGAGTTAGGCTTGGAGCTGTCCGCTCTGAAGAGGTGCAAAGTCTCCCCGGAAATGAAGCAGAGGAACTTGCAGGAGGATTGATGGGTAAGTATTCAGAAATACTCGTCCCTCAACCCAATGAAGTAATCATGAATAATAATGAATAAAGTCAAACGGCAGGTAGCGGAAGAGACACGTCTGTCTCAGACGCTGCCAAAAAGAAAAGTGAATGCATACCATCTGGATGGGAGGGATTTCTCCTTTCCATCATTAGCCAACTACCAATATCAGCCTAGTTTCAAGTTAAATGGCCAGCTCCAGCTTGCACTGAAAGTAAATCCGATATGCAAAGACCGAGAGTTTGTATACATGTAGGAACAACACAGTTTACAAATTTCATTTTAACAATGCAGGAATTATATAACAATATTCGATTTGTAGGTTGTTTAATGAATAATACCAGTTTCAGTATTACTACTAGAAACTCAAAACATATCACTATAAATTCATGGGCACTGCATCTGATGATAGCAATATCGTTGCACAGTAATTTAAAACCTGTACAACACCAACCGATGTATCATAAGATTAAAATATAAAATGATTTTGAAAGAGAACATGCATATTTTAAGAACAAGACGAAAGTATGGGTGATGCATGACAGGTGAGACATGGGACACACTGTTGTCAGAATGGGACTGGCCCTTTACTACAGGTCACCTGCCCTTAGCCATATTGTTCAATAACAGGGCAATTTGCATAAATGGGCTTGGTCAGATCCAAAGCTTGCCAAAAATTTACTTTTAAATGTATAAAACAATAGCTCTATTTCTAAAAATAAGAAAATGTTTCTATTTGGATGTTTAGATTTCAGACAATCCAAATCAGTACAACACACTCCTACTTCTATGATGAGATAAGGAGATGAATACAGTCCAATCAGATGGTTCATTTTAATCACAAGGTTTCAAAATAGGCTAACATAATAAACTGTATTAAATATAACCACTCTTTCTCCATCCTAACATGACACACAATAGTAATTCTTGTGGTAGATTCATGAAAAAACTTTTCCATAAGCTAAAAGCAAAAAAATTATCTACAAAAACTTGGACCAAGATAACTTAAGAGAAAATGACAGTGGGCTATGACCTGCACGGTCCACTCCTCACAAGTTACTGGAAATTGCAAAGAAAAAAAAAAAAGAAAAAAATTAAGAAAAAAAAAACTATATGAAACTATTATGCAACAGTGGAACTGGTAACAATTGCACCAGTACTCAATTGGCATTGAGATCTGATTATTTTAACTAATCTACCTTTTACACATACATGCATCACAGCGTTCAGGTCTGCAAACGGTTCATTTCATCAAAGACACTAAAAAATAGATCAACACTGAAACATCTCGTAATCTTCACATCACTTGTCAATCTGCATCTAGCGTTAGCTGACATTTCCAAAACTCTCCAGACTAGTCCTTTAATGTAATGAGAAATGAATAACAAAACAAAAAATATTTACAAAAATAAGAAAAGAGAATCAGAATTGGGCCTACTATTACATACACATATATATACTAAGCTCTAAATGAAACAGGTACAGTGGAGGAAGACCTAAAGTTGATGTTGCAAATACAATTTATATTATGTACCAACCCATTCCATCATAAAAGATCAGCAGCATAAAACAGAAAACGTTGCTTCATCAACCTTAAAGGAGATTCCTTTGTGTGGGACCTGGTTAGGTCACACTGGCAGCTGGCTTGACTTGACCTAGCACACGGTATTTCCTCACAGGAAATAAAATAAAAATAAAAACCAAATCTATATTGCAAAAATACACAAAGCAACTAATATACAAAATGTTTGATATACATCTTCAATATGAAGGACATTTTCATTATGGCTAACATTATTTACAGGTAATAATTCTATTTCTTTTGAAAAAGTTATATAAACATGCAAACACTAAACTTACAGCTTTAGACAATGTTTGCATAAAACAAGCAAGTGTACCCCTCACCACAATAGAAAACCATTTGGTGGCATGTCTTAAATATTTTGCCAATTTCCATTCAAGGGCAACATTTGAAAAATCTTGCAATGCAGCAGCATATTTTAAGCAAATTATTAACATAGCACTGTTGCAAAACACACTATCAAGTTTGGATGTCCTGTCAACTAGAGCTGCAATATAGACAATATACAAAATCTAGTTGTATGAAAATGTGTAAAACACATGAGACATATTCAGGACTCATCAACAATAAACTTTGGCTTTTGATAGAAAAATACAAAAATTTTCTGGCACACAATGCTGAATTAGCCATCCTGAGGCACAATTTATATATATATATATATTTTTACATATCTCAAAATGTACAGTTTAAACATTCACAACACTGATAATGAAAATATATCAATCTGAACACTCTTAGGCCCTTATCAACAATGCAAACTGATTATAGCCACAAACCTAACTGGAGCTGCGAATTAATTCAATGGCAACAGAGAAAATAAACTGGGCATGATAACTGACACATTTCAAATAAAACAAACAAATCATTCATTTGTACAGAGCTATATAAGTTTAGCCTTCCTAACCTCTTTACAACAGTATTAGTTTTCAATTAAATAAACAGAACAACATTTTGCATAAATAATTTCATCAAAAGTTCTAAATAACTAAATGATCTATTGATAACCATTACCACATACTTAAGAGCTTCATTTTAATATCAAAATACTGTATATCCTCAGCTATATGATAAGTACTAATAAAATTTATTTGGAGATAATTTGAGTCAATACATGTCATAACAGTTTGTTTTCCAAACCTGTCAAGAAAAATAAGTGCCAACCAAGATTTATATAAAAAAGAAGGATCTGCCATTTACCTCCTGTACCAAAATGGAATGGATAGTAAAATTAATAAAAAAAGGTCCCTACTGTTTTATCATGCAAGAGCTGGAAAATTTACCTCCCTTTAAAGTTGGCTGAAAGGATTTGTTTTAGACAATGTCTTTAAAAAGAGAGAGAAAAAAAGTGTACACATCTTATTGAAGAAATTATACTTTGTAAGATATTTTAGTACTGGATAAACAGAAGCTGCATATGCAGGAAAAAAGAAAAACATTCAAATGAATAGATGGCAACCACCCTCACTCATTCATGATAAAATGTCACATAATAAACGTTATACTTTACACTTAATATTTTAACTTATCCACATTAAGGAACTGAATCGTACACTGTAAATGGGTTTTGTAGCATGTTGTAAAATTAATTTGTCAATACTGGAGTTAATGTTATTAATCTTTGTCAATTTTGGAGTTAATGTTATTACTCATTTGGATTTGGGTATATGTTTCTCAAGTTATTTGTCTCAAAAGCAAATAATAAATAAAATATATACATATATATTTTTAATTTCAAACAAATGACATCTGTATTTCCCTCACAAGTGGTAAACAGAAAAAAATCTAATTGCACCACAGGCAGTACTAAAGGTTCCATGCAGCATCCCTTTGGCACTGGTTGCATTGAAAACAAAAATTAAGATCCAGTCATCCATTTGGTCTCTTCCCACCTAGCTGTTTAGCATCAACTAAATGTCTTGCTCCTAGTTTTATCTCTTAACTCATTCCTCTGAACCAACACTTTGTCTAGAAATAACTGACTTACTGATCTGATTATGTACATGACTATAAGTGTGATGTGATATAACATGAATTGCATTTGTATCTCTTTCAAAAATGGTTAACAAAAAATTAAGAATACAGGAATTTCATTAACAAACTGTTTCTTTCCAAAGACTTCCAGTCGTATACCTTCAGAGCTGGTAATGATAAAGGATGAAGAATGGATTTTATATTCTTAGTTCCAAATGACTGGCATCTGTACCCCTTTCAAGAAAGTAAACATATGACAGAATTAATAAATATTTTATTTTTACATATTTTTAAATAAGTGATGTGTTTGTCTCCCATTCAAATTTGCCTCATTTTAAAGTGAAATTAAATTAAAGTTCTATGAAGCTTCTGATTTAGGGAATGTCAATTATTCACTATACAGAACTAAACTGAGGACAGTTGCAGCAACCAAGTTACTTTTTTATTGTTGTTAGGGATGTTAAATTTGGAGGGTTCTTTAAATGCCACAGCCTCTGCTGTGATCTAATAATAATAAATATCACTGTCAATTATTTCAAGTACAAGGATGACTAAGTGTCATCCAAAAACATTAGAACAAAAATAAGACAATATCTTGAGCCTACTGTATCCATCTAAAATAAAAGTTCCGTCTTAACATTAGAAGAGCATGGGCATACATTCAAAAGTGATTGACTTTGGATTATAAAATCAACAGGGTTGGGCAAAATGGGCTGAGGTAAATCTGAACTCTCCAACATGTGTTAGAAAGAGCATAATGGTGAATACTGAAGATTTTCCTACCACAATCATTCTAAGAATGCCAGCAATGTCTATAAGAAAAAAACAAAATAATTGTTCCCATTCAACAAAATAAAAAATAAATATCTTTGTAATTGTACATCTTTACAAATGTGCAAACTTTGTTACAAGATTTTCCAAGCTTCCAACAACACTTCCATACTCAAGTCCCCCTCACCATAATATTACATTACTGTATACCACACTATATTACTGCAGCTATTTGATCCTGATGTTTTAATAAATGGTACACCACCGTCTTTGTTGCTGAATGATAAATGCACTTCAAATCCCAGGACTTTGGCTCAAAAAGAGCCAATTTAATTGCACTTAGCTTTATTATTCATTATGAATAAACTCTACAAATACAGTACATAAGAATATATATGTTTCAATCTTTACACTAACATAAGCAAGACCCCCTGTATCCTTAACCTCCATTTTGAACAGACCACAGTCCATTGTTGTACAGTACTTAATAAAGAATAAAAATAAAATACAGCTTTTCTTTACTTTGACCTATGTGATACAAAATATGCAATCACAGTTTACTTACTTTGGCTGTAATGATTCAAATATGCCCTTCATTCAAAGGACAGCTACAGGATCAAACACTAAAAGTGCTCTGAGATACTCCATTTAGTAGTATCTTAGTACCACTCAAGTAATGCATGGAGCAAATAACTCTATACAGTCCAAACATTAATCACTCTGGGGCAGGCAACGGTCTATACTTTTTAATGCGTTTCCACTCTCCGGTGTTGTAATTCATCTGGAAGTGGGTCTCTGCTAACATGGTAACAAAGGTTCCATCAGGCTGTGATACTGTCTCTTCACCTTCACTCAACTTGATGGTCACAATATTACCCAAATGTGGACATGGGTTTTCTGGTGTAAGAAAAGAAATACACATAAAAATACTGCATGTTAATTTATAAGCATAAAACATCAATCCAGAGGAAAAGAAACTGGTTAAGTTTATTATTTTCTTTCTGTTTGTCACTTTTACAATAAACTAAGACTTTCTTCAAATAAGCTAAAAATACAGTTCTAACAAGACTTCATCACGCAATATATCTTTTGAATGTCAAGTACTGCACACTTTTTGTTTAATAGTCACTGAACTTTACCCAAGATATATTAATTGAAATTTACTGCCACTGTAAAACAGTCTATGGCACTGCTTATAATTAACATTTAATTATTAATACAGTACACTGAAACTGTGCTCATTCACAAATTATTCCTTCAATCCACCTTTGTGCTCAAGTGATATTCCTCTTTTTATTTTTTAAGCAAAAAGTTAATTATCTAAATGCAGTTCGTACACAGTTCATAGGTATTTTAAAAGGCTACAAAAAATAATTCTATTATAACTCTAAAAACTACTGAAAAATGCCCATAAACTACAAAGTCAAGCTACCTAAAACTACAAAAAACAAGAATTTTTTCACATACCCCTGGAACCAGCCATAAAACCAAGTATAAGAGCTTTCTCAGGTCGAGTGACTTTGTTGCTTGTGCGAAACATCTCCTGTGCTTCCAACATTTGTTCCCTCTGTAAAAAAAAAAAAAAAAAGTTATTAATAATACTGTCATACTACATAGTTACAGACTATGGGACACCCGACAACTGCTATAACAATTGTGTGAATATGTCTCACTTCTTACCTCTCTTACTATGTAACAATATTTCATTTCTAAGTTCTGAGCGTGGTATTGTAAGCTGTTAAATCCAATTACAACGGCAAATACTTACAGTAAGAGAAAGGCCACGTTTCTGTTGAGTTTGCTGGTGCGTGTTAACAGTTGTTTGGTTAATAGGAACCTGTTGTGTCTGTTGATTTTCAGCCTGTGGTGTAGTGGTTGTAGGCGTAAATGTGATGATTTGCGTTGGCGTGGTAACTTGCGTAGCTGGCTGAGGTTGTGATGGCTGCTGCTGTTGTGCTTGTTGTTGTTGAACTGGAGTTGCTGGTGCAGCAACCAGTGTAGTGGTTGTCAGGGGTGTCGCAGCATATACCATATCAGGCTGAACAGGCTGAAAGAAATTGACAATTAAAAGTTGTCAGGATTGTAACAGTTTTGACAATTTGCATAAATCATCTAATCACAAGGAATTCTCCAAGTTTTTTTTTTATTATTAAGTTTCATCTTCTTACAAAAATTAAATGAAAAGACAACAGTAGTATGTAATTTGCGAACTGAAAATAAAATGCCGCCAAAATAATATTTCTGAATGAAAAAAAAAAAAAAAAAAAAAAAAAAAAAAACAACAACAACAACCTGTGAAATACGAAAAATATTCCATACATATTTTGTGATTCCTGCTCTGTCACACAGGAAAACATGAGTACACATTGCAGTTTTACAATACCTTCATAAATTGTCATACTTTATACATCAGATTTTCATTAAGACAGGCTCCAAATCTAGAGCAGCAAATGCTTTACTAAGTAAGTAAATGGGATTTCCTAATTACAACTGCTGCTTACTGGTGAATCTATTCAAAATTCATTTAGGTGTCATGCATTATGTACTTTATCTCATTCAGTTTTTTGAGCAATTAACAACTGTTAAGTGTACATGACAACCATGTCAAAAAAGCAGTTACGAAATCCTTAATTTCCATGACCCCAAATGCTATAAGAGTTGCTGCTAGACTTAACATGGATCTGGAAAATCACAGTGGGGTATGAGGCTTAGTCCAAGATAACTACAGCTTTTCTGATCAGTAAATTTTTTCCGGTGCTCCAACTCCTAATTTATTTATCCATAGGTAAGACTATATTTAAACAATTCTAAGTTACCTTTCATTCAGATGAGGAACAGTTGGTCAAGAAAACAGTGGATATGGAAAAAAGGAACAGATGCAGACCTAAAATTGGTGTAAGGTAACCTTAAAGAAAACTTGAGGTAGAAACATCTCTCATCATAATGAAGATGGTGATCTTTTGTCTTCCATATTAGTTACATGTTACTGTACAACACTGAATACTGTTTGATACATACTGCACACTTCTCTGCTCTGTGCATATTAAGAGATGGTTTGTGTGGGCCAATACACATCCTTGTTATAGTGACAAAGGTCTCAAGTGAGACATTCTGCTTACTATAATGCAGAACTTATGTGTGTGTTAGGTAAAATGTGTTATTTTATCAGTCCTTTTCTATATTACAATGCTATAGTATTATTGTTGCTTCTGTGGATTCTATAGGTTCGATTTGACTTTTGTAAGAATAGGTTAAACATGTGGACTGCAAGGTTAACCACATTTCACCCTCTTATATCACTCCTTTGGATGCATCAAATAAGAGAAGAGATGGATAACTGTATTTCTCATTGGCCCTTAAGGGCTATGGCCTGACACTTAGGCATTCTCACCTACCCCTTCCAGGGAGCATCCATGCTGATCATTTCAGGAAGAGAGCCGGGATAGCAATTAGTCATCATCACATCTCAGAACTGAATGATTTAGTCTTGCCCTAGAAATCCAGGTCACAAGAGAGACCAAGTGATATTTGATATTTAGAATGGGATATGATGTCATATAAGTCATTTGATAGAGTCCTGGCCATCATATCAAATTATGAGGCATCTTGAAGAAATCTGTAAAGAGGATGGGTCAAACCTCACATCACAATGCAAATCCCAGCTAGTTATAACAGTCAGCACTTGAAGTCCAGCTCATGCTGGAGGTCACAGGGCAGCTCATTAACCTTGACTGCTGATAGTGACAGTTTCTTGATGACTTGCAGAAAAGCAAAGAAGTCTACTAGCAAGGGAACAGAGGTGCTGAATGCAGCAGTAACCCATTTGTTACCCCAAGCAAAGAGTTTCCCACTTTCCCTAGTAAAGGTTAGTAGTGGTCATAATCAAGATGGCAACAGTAGTTGCTGCAGCCTCCAAAATAGATCATGAAGCTGGTAAAAGTTGGCTGGTTCAGGAATCTCAGTGGAGGAATACTCTGGAATGAGGCCCAAGAGAAGAGACCACTCTTGATAGGAGCATCCATAAGTTCCTGCTGAGGGCCTGGGTAAAGATGCAGTTCTCTTTTCACTATAATTTACTTGTTTGGTGGAACACTAGGTCCTACTGTCACAACAAGCCATGAACTCTCTGAATGGAGGGTTCATGCAGTTTCTTATCTTCCTCATCATAAAAAATTGTTCCTTTACGTCCTTGGCACTTTGCAAGTGTGATTTCAGTGTATTTGCCTTTATGCCACAAGTCTGGTGTTTTGTTATCTTTCTGCAGTCTTCTGTGGAGTACAGACTGTGATTTAACATATGGGCCTCACCTGTAGCCCTCTTAGGAATATTAACTTCATTTTACATGATTTCTGACCAATCTGTCCTCTTTCCTCTTTCCAATGTTCTGATTCAATATATAATGAATACTGATCAATAGTTATCCATCCTAATTTTGGATTCAGGCAACATATGGTCAATGGAATTGGAATGAACATATAATGTTTCTATATCACAACACAGCTTGAATGACACCCTCCTTTTTCCACTCTCATGTGGGATATTTTGGGCATAAAAAAATCAGTATGCATGTCATATGAGTATCCAGGCATGCAAAAAGGGGCCTCTTGATCTCGAACAGCATAAGTTAATCATATAATGCAGTACGGCACTATATGATTAATGGGTATGAATTTACAATTTCTTTTAGGTACTGAAAACATTGTTTCTATTAATACAGCTACCTTTATGCATGCTCACATCAAAGGCAGATGTGTGGCATTCCATGTGGCCAAATGTGAATTAGAGGATTAAGCACTAAATTCAAGTGTTCATTAATATCATAAAATGTATGGATAAATTTTTACTTTGATCACAAATCTGGTGGCATGAGACTGATAGCAACTTAGAGAATGACCCTATAATGGTCATAAGATCTATGTGACGTCTGATCCGCGATCCACCCTGACCTGGAATACTTACCAAATTGTACTGTTAACCACAGCTAAAATACAAATTCTTCCCATTCTCATTTTCACATGATCTTAATTATTTAGTTACTTACTTGCAAAGTTGCATACTGCGGCTGGGGACCAGAGGCAGTATCTGCAGAAGAGGGTGCTACTGTAACAGGTGTAGCTTGTACAACCTCTGCTGTAGTATATGCAGCATTGTGTGTTACAGTGCGATAAACCACAGTTGGTGACCCAGTTGCCTGACTGCTAGGTGTGACAATGATGCGTTGTGGGGTAGCTGCACCAGCAGGTGTAGTGGGCGTGGTTGGTGTAGCTCTTTCCCCATTGGTGGTTGTTTGCTGCAAAGTTGACCTTGCAGCTATAGTGCCAACTGTTACAGTGTTTGCTGAAAGAAAAATTTTGTGATTAATAAGTTAATCAATATGTAATGAAATGAAAAACTAATATTGCAAAACAAAATAAAAAATGTGAGCATATATATATATATATATATATATATATATATATATATATATATATATATATATATATATATATATATATATATATATATATATATATATATATGTATGTCAAATGTTTCTTCATAAACTAAACTGATAATCAATTTCCAACATGGATGCTTAAAAACTAATCAAACAAATCAAACAATGTTGTTAGATAAATTTTACTAAATTAAATGTTAAGTTAGATAAATTTTACTAAATTGAAACTTTCCTTTTCTCATACATATACTGCACAAGCATAAACTGCATGTAAATTATTTTATACACTTAAAAATTACCTTAACTATCATGACCAACACTATACTAATTGTTTACCCGGATATATTAACTATTAGGGAAGCAAGTTAATGATGTTAACTTAATTGTTCCGCTCAGCATTCTGAGAACAATCATGTAAAAAACATGGGTTTTCACATATGTATGTGAAAACCTACATATTTGCATCATAAAGGTTTATCTTACTAGCAAACATAAAATACTCATTAGCTACAATTTCACAAGTAGAGAAAAGAGAGAGAGAGAGAGAGAGAGAGAGAGAGAGAGAGAGAGAGAGAGAGAGAGAGAGAGAGAGAGAGAGAGAGAGAGAGAGAGAGAGAGAGAGAATGCAAGGTCATACTGTGTAAAGTGGTTGTAGTGCCTGCAGCTGAAGGTAACAAGGTGGCAGATGGTGTAGGTGGTCCTGGGGTCGGTGGATTGGAAGGAGTAAGACCCGCAGCATAATCGGGAGTAGTTTGCTGTTGAGGGGTCTGAGGTTGTTGCTGAGGTTGAGCTGCTCCCTTGGTTTCTGCTTGTGTTTCTTTTCTTTTTTCTTCTGTTTCTGCTGCTTTTGTTTCTGCAGCTGTGTCCTGGACCTTTCTCCTCTTTTTAGCCTGCAAATTCAATGAAACATTAAAAACTAAAACTACATTTATAATGCAGTGACCTATCATTATTAATAATAATATCTATATTGGTAAACAAGTGATTATGAATAAACTCCAATCCTGACTTCTTTCAAAAACTCTCAATTTCTTTCAAATATGTCATATGTCTTAATACAGTATAATTATTCTTATTATACAATAATTCTGACTGTAAAAATGACTGGAAAAATTATTAATTCTTGCATACAAAATATACGATAAAACTGAACCTACCTGTTGTGCAGCAATGGGTGACTCAGTAATATCTAAAAGCTTGATACCACCATCTTTTCGAGTACCACTAGGACGAGCTAAGGGTCTAGAAACAGGTGTAGAGCCTAATCCAGACCCTCTCAAACCAGAACCAGGCAAACGACTAGGGATTCCTTTCATGGGTGCTGAAAAGCAAAGATTTGAAAATAAATCCAAACACTGATACTGAAATTAAAAATGTTACAAATTAAACTTTCTAATCCAAATAAATAAAATTGTAAGTGCACTAAACTTTCCTGAATTTATCACTCAAAAACACCTACACCATTTACTGAACCACTTGTATTACTACAGTATCTCCAGTGCACAATCCCTTGGATAAATATCCAAGTCCTTATCACAGCAAGGGGCAGAAGGGATGCTGCAAACAACCTTCTGTACTGTCTACAGTGCACCACATGAGGTGCACTGAAGGCACTAACCCCTATGGAGGTTTAGATGAAAAAACCTGAACCCAAGTTAAAAAGATTTTCTTTTCTCTCCCCTTCAGGATGAGATGAAAGTCTGCATTATTTGTGATGCCTCAACCTTACTTTCACACCAGATGGAAAGGACTGTACTTCTTCCCTCATCTCAGACTTTTACTGATCCCAATGGTTGCGTTCTTGTCAGAACAAAGACGAAATTCAGGTCACTAGTCCAAAACCATTTGGCTTGTCACACATTGCTCCATCATCTTCATCTAGCTGTGGTCTTGGTGTCAGCACTGTATCATCACCCATCATGCTATAAGCTCCAGCTACCACTTCAGTAAACTCCTGACTTCAAACAAGCACCTTCTTCAAGACTTTCCCCTGTTGAATGCCTCATACTTGACAGGTCTTCCTACTCTGCTCCTGGGCGTTTGTGATCCAAGTCTGGACACTGCAGCAATTCTGCTTCCAAAAGGTGAGCTAAGGTTTCAGCTCAGTGATTTACATTCACAGCATGACCACAAGACATTTGCTCAGTTTCAATAGCTGCCAGAAGAGGTTCATTTTAATTTTGCTGCCTTTTATTTCAAAGATGCACCTCTCAAGTTTTTTATTTCATGTTAAATTTTACCTAAACAAACAAGTTTTGAGGCCAGGGAGATCATCCACCCCATCTTCATAACCTAATCATTACAACATCCTTTTAAGCATATACATACTTCTGGGAACTACAGCACCTATACCTTACTAGGATGGGTAAGTCTGTATACCTCCTTGTTACCAATATCCATACATAAAGACTTATTGCAATTTAGCACATTTATCAATGTTTGCAAACTTCAATTCACCATGAGTAGTTGTTCTCACAGCATCAATCCCTAGATGTATCACAATATTTTTCTAGTAGTCAACAATCTTATACCCATTCTGCATGTTTAGTTCCCATTTAAAGTTAGTGAATATATTCCAACCCTATTATATTCGCTGGATTCCACTTCTCCACACATTTTTCATATATGTGAACTTACACTGCCAAAAAAGCAATGTGTTTACCCTTTAACGGCATACTTAACATTAGCAGTACAAAATCTATACTTACTGGTATCAGTCATTTTACGTGGCATCCCTCTCGACCTAACAGGCACAGTTGGCAGTTGACTCTTCTTTATGTTAGCTTGTGCATCTGCAGAACGGCTAATGAGTTCTGCTCGTAACGCAGCCGCCTTTGGTTTTCTTTTCAAGGCAAAATGTTTGGTCACAGGTGGCTGGAAGTTACAAAACATTTTACTTTCCTATTATTTATTCAAAATGCTACCTAAGTCCTTATTTTCAAATTCTGATGCAGAGTGCATTAATTTCTCAAAACATTGAAATACAAACTGGACTTTCTAGTCACTGGACACCTGCCTCACTTTTTACACTGTTTGGATATGAGGCTGTAAGAGATTCTTGGGGCTGGGTGGTGGGAGATCATTACAAGAGCAATGGGTTCTATTTAAGTCATTTTTATATTATTAAAATTTGGCTGATTCACAAAAACCAATCATTTATATGCAGCCTCAGTGTCCCTGACTGGTAAGAGACCTGTATGATCCAGGAGAGCAGTTGGGAACCAAGGCTCTGGTAACTTATATTAAGTCTTAATGAGAAAGGACAATCCCGTTTTACAGTTGTAAAATTAAGGTTCTATATGACATGAGTATCATTGTTCAAGTACTATAGTTGACACTCATAAACTTCACTTTGCAAACTTGATTCCAAGTACAGTATATTAATACTTTAATATACTTTATTATAAATAGCAAGTTTTCCTAATATTTTTATTAGGCATAAAGTTTCTCTCATCAAGCTAGACACTATCAACTCCCAATCAATTACTTCTATTAGATGGGTCAAGATCCTTTCAACATAGCTAAGTGAAATACTTTATCAAGCATATATCTTATATATTTTTCTTGTAAATCTCATTCACATTACAAATAAAGCAAAATATACTTTAAACATATGAGGTGTAACTACCTTACAAGTTTGTATCGCAAAAACAACTTATACAATATGGGAAAGAAAATTCACAGACTTCTTAGGGCAATTTAAAATTCCCTACTTCTATTTTGTAAGACACTAATGGTTTAAAAAACAATTTAATTGAATACTGTACTGTGCAGGTCGTCCTCTACATACAAACCAGTTCCGTTATGAGAACTGGTTTGTACGATGAACAAAGTTAGCCTATGCATCCAGCATTATAATTACCCTAAGGCATGAAGCACTCTGCAATAATAAAGCTATCAGGGCAATATGATCTTTGTACATGAAACTGTTTATAACAAAAATCTGTATTCTTCACTTGAAAAATGACAATGAAATACATGAAATAAATCTTTTATAACTCACACATCATGTGGACATGAAAGTTTGTATCTAATATTTTCTACATTGCAAGTCTGTATGAAGAAGACTACAGTACTGGGTATGAAAGAAATTTCATAAACTTAAGTCATTTAAATATAAATATATCATGGAATACTTAGAGCAGTTTACAACTTATGAATCATTATAAATTTTATTAGAATATAATACAGGCGGTCCCCAAGTTATCAGCAGGGGTTCCGTTCCTGACAGCATGGCGATAACTGAAAATCGGCGAAAATAGCGCAACCCCTAGTTATTGGCATCGATGACTGGGGATCGCCACCGCCGATAAGTGGGGATCAGCGCCGATAACTGGAGATCAGTACCAAAAATCCAGTTATCATTGTCACTAAACAAGCGCCATAAACCCGGATCACTGATAACTGGGGACTGCCTGTATCTGGACTACCTACACTTAAATCAAATAAAATAAAAAAATTGAAATAATGCATTTTCAAGAGACATACCTGATTTCCAGCTGCAGCCAAAAAAGCATTTCTATTAAGGTAATTACATTCCATTGGCAGTAAACCAAGTTCACTGTGTTTTTTGACTAATTTTCTTAACTCAGTTGTCAGATCATGAGTGATACGTTGATTTTCTGGTGGCTCCCTGAAGAACAAAATAAAATGATTTGAATTCTAAATTATGATTAAAAAACTATAAATACAATAATATTCAAGAGTATAATGCTTCATAGTTGTGCATCTTTGTTCCCCATTACAGAATCATCCACACCAACATCACAGTTTGAGTCACAAAAACAAAACTCGGAACATTTTGTTTCCTCAAAACCTATTAGTTTTACATATCTCTATTTGTGCACTTGTGTGAATCCAAGACTCTCCACAACAAGATACATCGATAGAGGCCCCTCACAGATTTGCTATTATGATTATATTGATGCACAGGTACAAAAAAAAAAATTTTACTTGCTTATACTTAAGTGAATAAGCCCATACTAAAAATTATCTAAAATATATAAGATTTTTTAGCTTATATACAAATATCTATAAGTAAGTGAATAATAAAACATTTGAAAGGGATTTTCTGGGCTTGATCAATTTTTATTTTCATTTGCAAGGATAAAAATATTTGGAGTAATTTTATATTTATAAATTTAGAGTATAAAAGAAAAAAATTCATACATAAATTATATGAACTTACAGTTTGAATTCTGGGGTTTTCTTACAATGGTTAAAAAATATTTTAAGCAAATTTCCTTAACCATAACTGAAAATTTTAAGTTAGATTAAAATTGAACTTTATGCCACTGCTGTATCCCTTTGGGCTATCTTAAATGAAGTTCTTACAGTATCCTATACCTCTGAATATCTTGAATATTCTTTCAAATGATCTCTTATTTGATGCTATTCTACAGTACAAACTGAGTTTCCACAAACCTTTGATATCCAAGGTGACTGACTGGTGATTTTAATTAAGCTGTTCCTGCCTGTACTGCATTAAACAAATCATTTATAACTAACTAACTACCTGTACTGCTGACAATTTTTCTAAGTCCTCCTTCTGGGGCCTAACTAGCACTATTTGTATAACACATTAAGTTAGTATTGTTTCCTTTCTCCTAGCACAGTAGTAAACTGATAATCAATCTCCCCAAGAATTTTTAAGATTTTCTTTTTAACTTCTAACCACTGTTGAGCTGGTTACGTCACTGATGATAGTGAAAACTAGATCTTCCCCATAACAGCAACTCCATCTCCTCCCCAAGTAGGTAATCCTTAGTATTCTAGTTCTTGTGGGCAAGATTATATTTATCCAAGTTGGTGGCATATGCCATTTTACCCACCATTTATTGATGGCCTAGCTATCCTATAAAAGTTTAACTTGATAAGAAAAGAGAATTCTTATTAAAACCAAAAAGTTACCATGCTTACCTAATGTCCAAGTTAAGATTACCAGTTGAAGGGCAAGTTCTCATAATTTCTGCCAACATTGCTACCCAGGTTTCACTGTCCAACACTGCCACTTCCATAATTTCTTCCAGTTCCGATCTCCACTAGAAAAACAAAAACAGCATATAAAGAGTATAGTACTCACCAAAGTCTGTCTATATACTATAGAAGGGTTTTACAATTTACTGTATAAAAATTTAACTAATGACTTTATGCAAGAAGTTTTTCTCCTTCTTCTAATAGGACACATCAGTTGTCTAACATACAAGTGTCACAGCAGTTACCTGTATCTTTTAAAATTGAAAAAATGCCTACAGTATTGATTTATGACAAAAATTCTGTCTATCAGTGTATATGATGTATATCAATGGTAAAACAAACAGATCATTGACACCATTTTCTATGTAGTCTAAGAATCTCTAATATGACAACCCTGCCTAACCAGCAGATCCTTTGAATTAAAACACTCTAAGAAGGTTAAGATGATTCTCCTGAGCTATTATAGTCTAGCTAACCTAT
This sequence comes from Macrobrachium rosenbergii, assembly GCF_040412425.1. Classification (NCBI taxonomy): domain Eukaryota; kingdom Metazoa; phylum Arthropoda; class Malacostraca; order Decapoda; family Palaemonidae; genus Macrobrachium; species Macrobrachium rosenbergii. Next base: position 50,862,945 of record NC_089754.1, read on the forward strand.
AAAACCTGCAATTAGTTATAAAGAAATGAAAAGATATTATTCACAAAACAGCTTCGCCAGACCACTAATCAAGTGAAGGGTTGAAAATGAAACATGAAATAGATACATTGTATTTAAATGTGATCAAAGCAAGTGGATGAAAAGTAAGACTCAAAACAATGCAGTGCAGCTGGGCTGAAAGGGATGCCATATAACTGACATTAATCAATAGATAAGCTTCTCTTTATTTTAAATGAGATATCAGTTTTAAACGATGCTTCATGGTCAAGCTAAAGCTCAAATTCAATGATGGGCTTTGTTTTTGTCTTTGTATGACTTTGTTTTTGCCTTTGTATGACTTTGTTTTTGCCTTTGTATGACTTTAATCTTGGTTAAATGGCTGGTAAAGAAAATGTAGTGGCAAATGATTTCAAAGTAGGTTAATAAGAAGTATATTAAGAAGGATGAACTTCATGGATTAGATTTAGTGTCATTTTTATAATCCACCTATGAATTAACAGGCCTACTGATATTTCAACCTTGCCCATAGAGGTACAATATTGCCCCAACCAGAATACAGACAGACACTACCCTACACAGGAACAAGTTGCATTCCGAACAGCTGTTCGTACCTTGAATTGTTCGTGACTTGGTCTTCACACCTATTTACATACATAATGATATAGAGCCAATACAGTACTGTACACTGTACATACAGTATGTACTGTATTTTACAAAGTACAGTACTTTTATTAATATGAAATGATATAGAAAACGTTAATTACTTGTGATGATAGAGTAATGCAGTTTCTTACCAAAACAATTTTAATTTAAGATCGTGTTTGTTAGTACTTTATCTCTGAATGTTCGTAAGTAGGGTAGTGACCGTATAATGCTCGTGTGACTCATAAGATAGCTGTACAGTGTCCCATGAAAAACTTACGTCTAGTGGTAGAGAATAGAATAAAATATAGAATTTAAGCCAAAGGACAAGTGCCTGGGACACGTAAGGGACATATAAGGTCATTCCGCACTGAAAGGGACATTCAGAGTGAAAGGTTTGAAAGGAGGAAAACCTCGCAGTCACACTATGAAACAACAGTTAGGAGAGGGTGGAAAGTCAGATGGAAGAAAAAGAATATGAATGGAGGTACAGTAAGAGGAATGAAAGGGGTTGCAGCTATGGGTCAAATGGACGCTGCAAAGACCCTTTAAGTTGCACTAACGACAAAACCCCCCCCGGGGGAATTATGTTTAGAGGTGACCTAGTAGAATTATTAAACCTCCAGATATATTCACTTTGCAATGGTCTATTGTTATCTTATGACAGATATATCAATAACCTGAACTGAGATAAGATGTTCTGAAGAACAGCAAAGAGTACCTGAGGTTGTTTATCTTAACAAGCTAACATGCAAACCATTCTGAGAGTACCTGCCAAATGGTTGTTTATCTTAACAAGCTAATATTTGGGGTTGTTTATCTTAACAAGCTAATATTTGATGTTAACAAGTTCATTCTGAGGATAGCCAATCTTTACATGGGTACTCTGGGGTTGCGGATCTTTACAACGTCAAACTAAAAATAAGATACACAAAATTTAAATTCAAATTTCAGGACACTGCACATCCAAAATAGGATGAAAATCACCTTTATTTAAAACTCTCGAACAAAAGTTACCACACAATAGGATAGATATATCAATAACCTGAACTAGGCATACAGCCCCACTAAAATAAGTTATTCTAATGAACAAAAAATTAGATACACGAAATAATTTAAATTCAACTTTCAGGAAAATGCACATCCAAAACAGGACGGAAATCATCTTTATTTAAAACTGTCGAACAAAAGCTACCATACAATGGGATAATAAATAACAATTCATGACAATTGGCAAGTAGGCCTAACTGTCAATATGCCTAGGCTAAATCTAAATCATGAACATTTGAGTGTAATTTTGATATTGTTTCAGTCCAATTTGAATTATTTTCTTAATTTTAACATGGAAATAATGCCAAATTAAATTTTTCAGAATTGCATCTACCAGAAAATACGTATTTCGCCAATTCGATGATAAATGGCTAACTATTAGACCTAGTGTATTCAAATACGTCTACTATGTTAAACCAAATCTATGGCTACCAGCTAAAAATCACTCAAGAAGATTTTGATATATAAAAATGATGTTACAGAGGTATCTTTCCATTAACCTTTATTATAAATATATATAAAAACGAAAGGCTCGCCTACGGTAGGATTCGTAGGCCTAGCACCTGCAACATATAACCCCCCGTCGTCTGTAGCCTGCCACGAGCCCTTAGCAGGGTAAATTTAAATAAAATCTAACCGATTTTAGCGTATGAACCCCAAACATGCAACCGGGAAGGTTAAACCCAAAACCTGCCGCAAGGAGCAACTGTCCCAACATAAACATCAACAGATTTTCCGCACCTCCTCAACATTGCGCTTCGGGATGTGGAAGAACGACAGCAGCAATTTCAACTTCACTTGCGTCTGCAGCTCTACGAAGCACTCCTTGATGTTTCGCAGGACCTCGACATTCAACTGGGAGCAAATCGAGCCCTCAGACCACGTATCAGCCGACGTGCCGAGTTTATTATGAAGCCACAGCGATATATCACCGTCCCGCGCCGCCGCCATCTTTGTTATGAGTCGTGACGTCACATCGGTCCTAGGAACGCCATGTTGGTGACATCATCTGCCGGGAAATTTGGTGGGCGTGTTGATCTTCGGTTTTTGCGTCTACGGGAATAATACGCGAATAAATGAAATAACAAAAATACAAGGCGAGAAAGTTGTTTATGATTCTTAAATTAAGTACATTGAATTGTCAGTGTGATCAAAGAAATAAAGTTGCTTTAGAAATACACCGTATTGTCGCATTATTCACCCTTCGTCTAGATCACCGTCCTGGTTTTCTTATGAGTCTTCCTGACGGCCCTCATTCGGTCCATCATGTGAAATGAATTGAGTTGGATATAAAATTTAGACCAGAGGCCAAGCACTGAGACCTAATAGGTCATTCAGCGCTGAAATGGACGTTGATTGTAAATGGTTTGAACAGGAGGAAAACCTTGCAGTTGCAATATGAATCATTTGTTAGGAGAAGGTGGAAAGTAAAATGGAAGAGAATATGAAAAGAGTTACAGTAAAAGGAACGAAAGGGGTTGCAGGTAGGGGCCGAAGGCACTCTGCAAAGAACCTTTATAATGCCTAAAGTGCACGGCATGAGGTGCACTGACGGCACTACCACATTCACCTATGGTTACCATCATCATCGTTTTATTTTTGGAGGCCTTTCTGTCAGACCTGATTTGGTTTATCTGGTTGGCCTCATTTTTTATTTTGTTAGTTTTAGCTTCTTGAAAACCTGACTCCGTGTCATAACTGCTTTTTAACCGATACGTTTGGTTTTTATTTAAATATATTTAAAATTTCACGGTTTCCTCAGACCTTAGTCCATGGCGCATCTTACTGAATAGCTTGTGCGCCGTGTATTTTAAATGTTTTTTTTCTGGTTTTGCTGCATCCTAACTCCGTCAAATTCTTTGTCCACGCCCCTGTATGGTTTTATGCCCTCGGTGACATGTTCTTTACCGTATCGACCAGGCATTTGTGACACGTTCACTTACGTCAGTAGCTTTGTTTCTTGCGGATTTTATGTTCAAAAGAAAACATTTCACTTCGCAGTTGCTGATTAGTTATGTCTTTGGTGTCTTCTTTTTTGCTTTCTAGCAAAGAAGAAGAAACCTTGCTGTCCTGGCTATCTTTGGAGCCCCTTCGATCGTACCTCATTAGACCCATCCCGTGGTCCAGTCTATGGCTTCCTTAAATAAGTTTTTTATATATAATTTTGAACACAAGACTTGAGTTTTTCTTCGGTGTCTTCTAGTTACAAAACTTCCTAGTAAACCCAATCCTCATCTTCCCTCAAGTGCTACAGACACAGCAAAGATCAATTGTCTGTAGGCCTACATGACAATGATACTTTGAGTTAACAACTGCACTAGCGATTACTGCTGCACTTTTGGTGTTATTCTCATCCTGATTTTTCTTTGTTTATGTTTTCCCTCTTGAATTTCATCATTCTCTACTTTTCAGCTTTGAATTTCCGACCATCACGTCAATAATTTTCTGTAAGACCCTCTCTACAAGGAGCTCGTTTTTCGACATGCCCTCTTACGGAAACCCAGAGAGTTAGAGAAATGGGAGGGAATAAAAGGGATGTAGTGAATAAAACATTGGATTAAGTAATGCATGGGTATAAAGCATGAAATGGGTAAGAAAAAGCTTAAAAGATTTTACAAGCAGGATAATACAGCATATTATACAGAAAAGTATGGCACGAGCAAAGCAGAAGAGGAGAATGCAAACCAAACTCATGTATAAGGGGCCTGAGTCTGAGAGAGGACAAAGGAATCAAGATAGACCAGAATAGTACCAAGAGAGTGAGAGCAGAATAAGACCGATTATAATAAAATTGACGAACAAGGATGAAACAATGAGAATTTCTAACAAAGCAAAGAATAAGTATAATAAGGGTGAAAACAACAGGGATAAGATGGGAACGGACAAAGAATAATTGCTAAAAGAACATGAGATAAAGGACACGGGTGGTATATACCTTTATATATAAAAAATAAAACTGCGACATGGATGCAAGCAGAAGGAAAACAGACCACTAAAAAACTTGGAAACAAAAAAATAGGCCTAGGAGTACTATGACCTGATAACGAAAAATAAGATTAATTGCAGTAACGGCAGAAAGGAACAAAGATATTCAATCAAGAACCTAATTTTGATTTAAGAACAGGTTTAAGATTGGAAATGATCGTTGGCTTCCGAAAGAGTGTAAAGATACGACCTACTAGAGGTGATACCTAGTTTGGGGCCACCTGATCTAAAGTTATTTTTTCATTATGTGTGTTACTTTATTTTATCCTTGCAGACACTGATTGTTCCTTCAAAGCACGTCCCGAGAATGGTTCAATGTTAATGGCTGCCAGCATTTCCAACGGTCGATGTCTGACTCATATGAAGACTACCAGCCCAAGGTCTTCTTCCCATGGTTCCACCACGCACATTCACCCCCGCCATTGATGAATGGCGTTCAGAAGTCCAGCACCCATTCAAGCTATGAAGCTGTCATAGACCTATAGACAATTGTATTAGAATCTTCACTACTGTATTAACTTTCATTATTATTTTAGCTTCTTGCGTCAAACACCACTGTGGCTTTGTAGCATAGCCTTTTCCACCTATGAACACACCCCTTTGAACGTCCATTCCATTCCTTTGAAAGTCGTTTTCTTAATAACTTTGGTTTTTAACCTTAAGCACCTCTACGCCCAGTGACTACTATCATCTTTTTATTGAAGTTTAACATGATTCTTTGAGAAGATATGCGGAATAATGAAGATTTTAAATGTTGATTTAATTCGATTCTAAAATTTCGCAACCCAAAGAAATCTGCGACGAGAAGAGTGTTTGACTGGAATAACTGCAGGTTTAAAAGCAAAGTTTAGGGTACCCGGGAGTGTCCTGTTGTCCAGAATAGTTTTGAAACACTAAATTTCTTGAAATCTAGTTCATATTCCGTTTTAGCTAGTGTTCTGAAATGGTGAAGATTCCTGAAAGATATAGTGAACATGTCGCATCGATTTCCTGGAACATCAGCCTGGTTGTTTGAAAGGACAATTAAGTCCCAAACATTCTCACTGAATAGAAATTTCCATTTTTTTATTCAACTCTTTGGAGGTTATTTCACTAATACATATAAACTTACACACACACACACACACACACACATATATATACATATAGATATATATATATATACCACACTTGCGTCTACTGAGATTTTTTTAAGCAACCATGCTTGGAGAAGCAAAATTATATAACAATGTCCAAGGGCCCTCACAGGGAACGTAGTTCAGTACAATAAAGGAAAATGAGAATAGGAAAATGAGAATAAAGAATGAACAATGAAAGAAATAAAAAAATAAGACAATTAACAAGAAATGAATTAGTAAAATAAATAAGTCAAATAGCAAATAAACTATTACATGAGATTCATGTAAGCCTACTCTAAAAAAAAAAAAAAGAAACAAGTTTGAATTTCTGAAGTTCCAACCATTCAACTACAGAATTAGGAAGGTCATTCCACAACAAAATCACAGCAGAAATAAAACTTCTAGAAAAAAAAGTGGTATTGAACTTCACAAAAGGAAAGACAGAGCTGTTAAAATTAACTGTAGGCCTATACCAAGTACTTACATGTGAATGGTATGGTCTGGAAAGATCTGAATACAAATGATGATCAGAATTATGAAACATCTCATACAGCCTGCACACTAAGCGTAATGAACGCTAGTACCAAAGATTTATAATAAGATCATGGATAAGGTTTTTGTTCAACCATTTATGATGCAAGTCAGCTGCTGAACACCAAACAGTGGAACAATATACAAAACTTGGAAAAAAATTCCTTCTGCATAGGCATGTCTCCAAAGAGTTTGAAATTTTTTCTCGGTAAATTAATCTGTTATGCAATTGAAGAAGAGAAAAGAAACTGGAAGGTTGAGGAATTTGAAAATACAAAGGTCATCTTAGTAGAAAGGATGGGTCAGTGTTTTGAGATGGTTTGGTCACTCATGTTTGGAAGTATGAATAGGGTTGAAAGATGGAGCAAAACATGTAGGTATTAGAGAGGAAGGGCATTTAACCGAGTTTAGAGCTACCCTGTTTAGGGAGATGCTCCTGATGATGTAGTATCTTTTTCGCACAGTGGTTTCATTCAAATTCAACATGATGGTCATATTTATGCTTTATATATATATATATATATATATATATATATATATATATATATATATATATATATATATATATATATATATATATATATATATATATATATATATATATATATATATATATATATATATATATATGTAACAAGTTTCACATATAGTCTATAACGGAAAGCTAAACGTTCCTCCCTTTCGTGACCCACCCATTTTTGTTATAAAGGAAGTTGAACGTTGGCTTATGAATATCCAAGGCTATTGCCAACTGATAAAATTAGGATACGTTTTCTATACGCAAAATGTATGAAAACTATAAAAGATAAAATAAGCAGACGTAGTTTGTTGTAAGCATCTTAGTTTTGTTGAACTCTTAGCAACAGTATCAATATTAATAATTAAAAAATTCAATTGAATAATTAAAATTTCATTAAAAATGCCATTTAACCTAAAATAAAGAAGCCACTGAATGGAAAACGCAACTCTCTCAGAAAAACTATCCGAATTCTAGACCTTGATCCGAATATGATGGTCAGCCAACATCAATGCAAAATGCAAAAGAGTAAAATTTACTGTACAGTTATTTTAAGTAATTATTGAAAAAAAAACAGAAACTAAATAAGAGATTAATGATGCTAAAAACAGCTTCAAGCATTAGCGTTACGAAGAGCGATAAGACGTATTTAATGGTCCACGAACATTAATGCAACGCAGAAGAGTGAAATTTATTGCGACATTTCACTTGTAAAGTATTTAAAATACAAACAGGAACTAAATGAGAGATTAATAATGCTTCAAATGGCTTCAAGAAACGGACTTATCAAGAGCGATAAGATATAATATAATATTTCAGCCTGAATCTTGACTCATTCTTGAGTTACGTCACGTTCAGTAAATAGTGATCAGCTGGGTCAGACGGTCGAGACAGTGTAGAGTCACGAGAGCGTAAATCACCAACAACAAAAACGAAACTTCTTTTTCCAAGCATTTGGTTTTTAAAAAGGAAGAACTTAATCAAAACAGGCGTCATGTCGATTGCTAATATGGAAAGTAAGTATTTTTATATTAAGTTTGGCGTTTTCTTACTTTTTTTGGGGTGATTTAGGCTTCAGGCTTTCTCTGAGATTTTAAGCTGCGATTGATGTAGCTTTTAGCTTAAGTCCAGACGTAGGGGAAGCTAAGTTAATTTAGCTTGGCCAAACCAAGTATATTTTGCTGAAATATTATCAATTTGGCCCTAACTAACCTATGTAATGTAACTAAATTAGGTAAACTACGTCAAGGCTACGTAAACTTACCATTACCTGTTTAGGCTACGCTAGGCAAGTCTGAGTTTCAAGTCTAACGCTTGAGTGACAGTCTAACGTAGCCTAGACTTAGACTAAGTCACTAATGTTAGGCTACACTACCCTGTGGCCTAACAATAGCTTAACCTTACCTCAGCTAGGCTAGGCTTATGAAAAAGGTCACTTGATTGCATTCCTGGTAAAAAATTATTGGGTTAGGCTAGGTTGGTGGGAGTCAATTCACCCAATGCTGCTTTTTGCCACAGAAATATTTGTCAGAGTGATTCTGGTTTTAATTTCATATGTTTTGAGTGACTCTGGTCATTATTTGATCAGCAAATCACTTGTCTCTGAGGCTGGTTCTGCCTTTTTTGGCACCCCCCCCAAAATAAATCAACAATGCCCATGGATTTCTCCAGCAAAAACCCATGGAAAACTCATTTATAAGACATGAAAATACACCAGAAAAACCATATTTGTTCCTATACAAATATAAACACTCTATCTTTACATATGGATAACTTTCAGCAAATCTTACCATAACCGCCTTGCAAAAGTTTAATGGCCAGACTTTCCATTTTTGCCAAAAGTTACCCAATGTAAAGACCTCATGTAAAGACCTCAGGTTTGTATGTTAGGAAAAATACAAATTAATAAAAAAAATTTTTCATCTTAATGTAATCTTCCCCATGTCAAAAGTTAACCTTGGGTGTTGGGTCTTAACCTGGCTGGTGCTGAAGATTCATACCCTAACTTGACCCTAGGCTGGGTGCCGTAAATCATCCAGATATATGTGAATGCATCATAGTGATGGTTTTAATTCATAATTTTCTGAGTATCTTGTTCTGTAATAATTTGTAAAGATACCGACATTGAAAAACCTTAAGTAAATTGGGTTAAGTGCCATTATCTTTGCAAATTTTTACTAAGTAAGATCTTTGACATTTTAATTATTTACCTCACATACAGTCAAGTAGGTTTGGCAAGGTCTAGGTGAAGTAAAACCTCCAAGTCTGTTTTAGGTAGGGTACAGGAGTTCGGGACGATTAGGCCGTATTATTTTTGGCTGTTAACCTGTTAGGCCGTCACAGCTTTGGCCATATTAAGTTTAGGTCGTAAGACATGGCAGAATCTCCTTGGAATGTTGTGTTTAGTATTAGGCCCTCAGGGATCAAGGTATTATATACACCCATTTAGGCCGTTTGCCAGTTTGGATGTTACGGCCCAAATGACTTAAGGCCAAAACGACCAAGACCGGGGCACACCACCCATGTTTGGGAAGGTTGGCTCTTTCCTAGATAGTGACCTGCAAGGGTTTTCGGGTGTCGTTATCTAGGACTAATATTTCTTTGGGGTCATTATCTTTATGATACAGTCTTTTGTTTACATTTTTCTGGCAGTCCCCAACAGGTTTGTACTAAACATGCAGCAAAGGTGGATAAATGCTGGGTTAAAACCCCTTGGGGGTCACTATCTAGGAAAGACCCAGAAGGTTAGGTTAGGATGTATCCTTGTTAAATTATGGGGTACATGGTGCAGTTTCATGTTTATAATTTTGAATTTATTTTTTGTGAGAAATTCATAGGCTTAATTTGTTGAATTTTAGGGACAATGGGGCAAGGAGTAACAAAACCTGAAACCAGCAGTTTGCCAGTAAAATAAAGTTTGAATAATTTGAAACAACCAACAAAACTACCAGGAAAAAATTTTTGTTTAGCAAAAACATTTGTGTATACTTGCAAAGTTTACATTCAATAGGTTATACTCCAACTGGGTTCAGTTAGAATATAATGTATACTTTCTCTCTCTCTCTCTCTCTCTCTCTGCGTGGTTCCTTTTTGGATAAATCACCTCCAGCTTGTTTAGTTGTATTTAACTTATGCTGTATGGTTATTGAGATCTTAGGTGATTCAGACATTTGCCAGCTTGGGTATTTGACCTGAATGACTTGAGACATTTCCACTCGGCTGTTCAGCTTCTTCAACTTTACTTTTCCCAATAATCAGTTTTTAAAAAGATGGGACTACAAAATAAAAGGAGTCAGGGCTGGGATATGTTGGGAAGATATTCCTGTGAAAAAATTTGGCAAGATATGTGGTTTGCAGAGGATAGAAAATAATCAGAGGTAAAGATTAAGATGGTTTGATCATGTGATGAGGAGGATTGATGAGCTGTTTGAGAAATATGGTAGGTCAGAGAAGTCATAGAAAGTAGAAAAAAGCCTGGAGCTTATTGATATGGCATTATTTGTCTCATGGTTTCTGCAATGAAACCAAGTCTATGTAACATATTGCTGTACAGTATCATATTGTTGGAAGCATCTACAAGGTCACTAATATTAAAACGTTGTCACTGAGCATTGCAGTATATTACAGAACACTGCTAAGGCTTAGAAACCTCAGGTAAGTAAAGTAAGAGAATGTGTAACTCATAGATAAACATGCTAAAATTTATGGTTAAGTTAGTGTAAACTGTTTCATTTTATATGAAATACGAACAATGTTGACATTTTTGTTGAGGGGTTGCCTTATAACACATTCATCTTTTATATTTATATATAAGATGATTTAAATGTAAGATAGAACAAAATTAGCTATTAAGTTATTTATACAACTTGGGATAAAATCTCTTTTCAGAGCACCTCTTCAATCTGAAGTTTGCTGCCAAGGAGTTGGAACGGCAGTCAAAGAAGAGTGAAAAGGAAGAGAAAGCAGAAAAGGTCAAGTTGAAGAAGGCCATAGCTAAGGGAAACATGGATGGGGCAAGGATCCACGCTGAAAACTCGATCCGAAACAAGAGTCAGGCACTCAATTACTTGCGCATGGCTGCTAGGGTAGATGCTGTAGCCTCCAGAGTGCAGACGGCAGTTACCCAGCGTAAAGTAAGAAATCAAATGTCATTTCTAGCGTAGTTACTACTAGTTAAACAATATTCTTTTGTGTAAGGCACTGAACACACATACATGAAAAATTTCAAATTTAAACTCAACAATAACTGATAAATGTTTGAAGGAATATACAGTAAAGAATAAATCACCCAACACTACAGTAAGATACTAATACAAATCAAAATAGATTCATCTGGAAGTACAAAAGTGAATAGCAAAACAGGTAATCAGTGTAAGGGTACAACTCTTTTCTAAGTTTTCATTCTTTATCAGAATACAACACCATATGTCTGTTTCTTCAAAACATTAGACTATGGGACAAACCTTAAAACCAAATAGTTAACCAGTCATTTTATAAAAACTAATAAACTTTGAACTGCAATTTATGATCATAATAAAATTTTGAAATATGTATAGTAATTCAGAGTCATAGAATTATTCTGCCATGACATTACATGTTCCTAGGAATAGCCACAAGACCTTTTGAAATGTGTATATAACAAACCAAACATCTGAATTACAAAATATAATGATTTTATTGCCACAATCATTATTATTACTTGGTGATTTCAGTACACACAGTCCCTTGGGAAGCTCAAACTGCTGAACAGCTGACAGAACTCGTACATGAATGGCAAATAATTGATGATGATAACTCATAATGTGTAAATGATGATTATACATATACACATTTTACTGATCTCTACAACACTATTTCAACAGTTAACATATTCTTATACAGTACTCCATATATACCATAAGCCAGTATTTCATGTGATCATTAATTCCACTCACCACCACCTCTTGATCCTCTATTTTTGCAATAAGGTACCCTTTTCCTCATTTTGATACATTTCTCCCGGTACTATTTTGGTCACTGCTCTCTTAAGCTCAAGGGAAGAATTCCTCTCCTCCATTAACCTCATAAAACCCATCATGCCACCCCATCCTACACACATGTGGTAATCAGCAATCCATTGAATTGTTAAGCCCTATTTTTCATCCTCTTTATTTTTCCCTCAAATTGCTAACACTACTCTTTAATGATAAACACTGTCTCCTTTTTCTAAACCTGCACTAAACCCTTCCCTGTACCTTGCAACCTAGTGGACAGACTTTCCTAAAAATGACTGACAGAATACTTGAGACATGCAGTAGAAATAAATTAGAGTACCACTTTAAGTAGTATGTATAATAGTACTGTATATGTATTATTTTTTCATTCTTTCTTCACTTTTCAAATAACTTGTTTTCTTCCTTGTATTTTAGGTAACACAGAGTATGGCTGGTGTAGTCAAGAATTTGGATGCTGCCATGAAGAGCATGAATTTAGAAAAGATATCCGCCCTCATGGATAAATTTGAACATCAGTTTGAGGATCTCGATGTACAGAGTTCTTACATGGATACAGCTATGAGCCAGACAACCACAACTGCCGTCCCACAAGATGCTGTGAATGGGCTTATGACTCAGGTTGCAGATGAAGCTGGGTATGTTTTAATTTTTTTTTAGTGGTCATATGAATTGCAATATCTCTTCACTTTGTTATGCTTTAATGCCAGGTTAAGGTAGAGAAACTGATTACAGTAATGCTTTATGTAGGACAAGACACGGAGTGGTTAGGACCTCTCCTATAAGAGAAAGCCATCATCTCATATGCCTAAACAAGTAAATATATGTATTGTCTGTCACTAAATCCTTTTTGGAAAAGAAACTGAAGTAGACATCACTGCTTGATGACTGCAAGGAAAGTGTTCATGGGTTCCTTTGTTAAGTGGTATTCCCAAAAACAGCTAGGTTAAAGATTTAGGAAATGTAGAGGAAGGCAGATAGTTCACCATCCTAGAATTGAATTGATAAGGACTGGTCACATGGTAATGTTTTGTCATACGGCATCATTGGAATTACAAAACCCAACCTGTTACACAAAGACTGAGAGAGTGGTAGCAACATGCACTCAAAAAGTTCTTGAGAGTAATTCCAAAATACTGTAATAAAGTTAAGTTGAAAGTTAGAGGGCAGTCATTGATTACATAAAGTGTTAGATTCAAGTTAGTTGAGGTGATAAGAGAGTTTCCCAGGTTTGAGAAAAAAAACTCCAATCAAAGGAGAGAAAGAAAATATTCAAGTAACAGTTAAATTGAAAGGAATTTCTTGGAGAAGTACCTGAGGTGTCTGAAAAGGGCACTTTACTTGTGAGGGCACACTACAGCAGTTCTGCAAAAATCAAGAGTACTTTATCTCCATTCCATTTCCAATACAGAAAATAGTATGGTTGATGCATTTTATTTCCTTTATTTTCAAGAACTGTGGTTTCATGGTTATTTAACCTCAAAGTATCTTCTGACAGAATCATATCCTTAAAAAAACTACACAGTGAAGATCTAAGAGAAGTTTGTCCATTGCCATAAAAAAAAATCAACAAAACAGAACTTTTGAAGTGATGGTAGGAAACAGTTTAGCCGCGTTACACACAGTATGGAGGTGTTGCACAAGGTGGTGTTTGAGTAACACCTTGTTTATAGTGGCTACTAATAAAATTAGTTGTAATTTGTCCCAAGGAATACGATCTATGCATGGTTGCACCATACATGGTACACTGATGGCACTACTAAAGGGTGTTTGTAGTGTCCTTTGGTCCCCAGCTGCATCCACATTTTAGCCTTATTATCATTTTACCATAAATTCCTGCTTCCTTTCTTCAGTCTTGCTGTCCAATTTTCTCTGAAGAGACTTAGTGTAACTATGGGGTCCAGAACCAGTTCCATCTTTTGATCCTTGTATTTTATATTCTTTATTTTCTGGATCTTTTTATCTTGGTAAGTTCCAAGTATTTCTTGGTGATTTATGCCAGACCACTGTGCTTGGTTAACAGCTTCATAAATCACTCAGGGCAGTCCAATATATGATGATTATTGCATCTTATTTTAATGATTAGGCAAAGAGAGAAACCAATTGCATATTGACATTATAATGGATTGGATACAAAGCAGTAGGTTTCTATTTCATCATCAGAAACTTTTGCTGTAACAGTTATTATGAAGCATAGGGTCCAGCAGCCAATGTGTGTAGCTTTCTCAGAAGAGACTAGTATACATAACCATTAGAGCAAAAGAGGAGAAAAAGTCAAATTTTAAGAAGTTTGATGTTTTTTGTTTTACTCTTGGTTCTGATGGAATTTAAATCGAGAACTCAGGCTGACATTGATGCAGGCTGTCACTAGGTTAGGATCGTCAGTTACCCTAGATGGTAAATAATATCAGGGTAATTAGGGAATGACAAAGTAAAGGTAACAGCAACAAGATTGTAGTCAGCAGACCTTGGAGGACAGTAATTGTCACTGAAAGAGGTAATAAAAATGTCAGCTATAAGAGTTCTTTGTTTTTGTTAGTCTGGAATACATGCATTTAATTAGTTTAAGATTACTGAGATTAGAATCAGGTTTGCAAGAATTCAGATATATACTTGGTTTATTTACATTGAAATGTCCCATGTAGAGGATCTCAGAAGGTTTTAGTTTTCTGTAAAAGAAAACTATTGTGCCGGCTTTGTCTGTCTGTCCGCACTTTTTCTATCCACTGAGGGCTGCAAATTGGTATGTTGATCATCCACCATCCAGTCATCAAACATGACAAATTGCAGCCCTCTAGCATCAGTAGGTTTTATTTTATTTAAGGTTAAAGTTAGCTATAATCGTGCATCTGGCAACAGTATAGGACAGACCACCACCAGGCTGTGGTTAAAGTTTCATGGGCCACGGCTCATACAGTATCACACTGAGACCACTGGAAGATAATCTGTTTTCGGTGGCCTTGATTATATGCTGTGCAGAGAACTCGATTGCGGCAAAGAAACTTCAGCGCATTTTTTACTTGTTTATATATTGCAAGGACTTAGGCTGGAAGTCAGTTAGGGAAAAAGGTAGCTATGAGAATTATAAAGATAGTACTAGAAACCTGGAGAAGTTAATTTTTAGATTAGTAAAATTTGAGCCACATTATACCAAAATTCAGAGCATAAAGTCTACAAGTAAAGCTAGTGTTTGTCTACATAAATACTTAGTGCTAAATTAAATGGCAAGATCAAGATACTTATTGAACTTAAAAATTCCACATGGGGTACATAGTGCTAAATTTATATCTGATACATTAGTACATAATATTAAGCATGGGTTTAGTGTTGCTATAATTGTTTTTATATTACAGATTGGAGCTAAATATGGAGCTCCCAACTGGAGGAACATCAACAGTGGGTGTATCTGCTACACAAGCCAGCCAGGACCAGGATGAGCTTACTCAGAGATTAGCCAAACTGAGAAATGCCTGAGCTCTCTGTTGGTGCCTTTATATTTCATTTATTCCAGGATACTGTGTACCTGTGTATGTTGAAGTCATATTATCCTGGTAAATCCTGAAAACTCACTGGTTTTGTATGTCCAATGATAAGAGTTTGGCTTTTGCAAGTTTTATACCATTTATTTTTTCAATAAAGCATCTTTCTAAACGTAAGATGAAGACATATAACTTTTTTCACAGATTTATATTTTGCAGATGACATTAATTTGTTAATTTTGATTTATTTTACTCTTTTTGTTATGTTCTTACAAGAACTGTAGTTTAGAAAGCTATTTACGGTGCAGTAATACTTCACTTTAGTGGCGTTTAAGGAAGTCTGGGATTTCATGTCATTTATGCATGTCTGTGATAGGGTATTTTGTCTGAGATAAGTTAATTTGTTATTTATGAAATGTACTATTATAAATTCTTTGCTTTTAACTGCATTACTGTTCATGTAAAAGAGAAACAGATGGCTTTAATTGCTTATATTGAAAATTTTTTTTACTTAACCTGTATTTGAATGTAGGATACTGTAATTAGTTCATTTTTGTTGTCCACTTCTAAGATGAATGCAATTCTAAGCGAGCTGTATGTAACAAAGATTAGCAAGTCCATTAAAATGAAGTACTACTGTGGTAACTTTAAACAGAATAAGAAGAGTAGTTTAAATTTTTGGCAATTTTCTTATTTTTTAAAGTGGTGACATATAATTTATGTAGAGTATACTAATAATATATATCATGTTAAAAAAATAGAAGATTTATTTGAAAAAAAAAAAATGTTTGAAAGTTGAATGTAAATTTATTTTTCCAGATGAGATCCTGTGACAACTTTTTGTTTTAGATTACAGCCCTTTCTTTGTATTTACTTATAGTGCATTTGTCTGTTACTAACCACAATAGAGGTTTATCATAATAATGAGTTTTTGTTTCAGTACTGGTATTCTACTATTTCCAGCAATTTCTTAGCTAGCTGTTTGATGCCAAATAGCACTTAATAAATTATTAAGTAAAAAATATACTGTATTTTGTATTTTCTGAGGTATGGCAAGGAAATTGTCTTGAGCCACTTTAAGTAGCATGAATATCAAGTTTGTCCAGTACCATGTGAATATTCTTGGACATTGATGCTTTGTAAATAGGAAGATGGGTTGGTATTTTACTAGTTATTAGGTAAAATTCAGCAATTTTCAGTTATGTTTTTTATGATTTATTATTAGGGTTTCATTTAATAGTGTAATGCTAATTTTGTTTCAGCTCAGTGGTTTGCATGAACTGTTGGGTAAATTTAATGTGGGAATATTTATAAGCATCTTTACTGTGACAAAAGTACTGAATCACTGTAACATGGAAACATTCACTAAGAGGTAAGTCTGGATAAAATTTCTCCAGCAGTGATCCTCTTCATATAGATGTTTGGCTAATTTTCCTAGTTTTTAGAAACCATCTAAGTTTCTGTTAGAGTGTTAGGGAAAACTGCCTGTGTGAAATCTTGACCAAGCCAGCAGTACATTATACTCTGCATGTTTAGAACAACATTACCATGATTGGTCATGTTTAAATATGTAATAAGTTTTTGATTTTTAATGGTTTGAGTTCAGGCATTTACAACATTCATAAAACTTGGAATTTGCTCAATAGCTAGCACTTACTTTCTTACTGGTAAAATTGATATGCTTGTACAGCACACCAGTACAACTAAATTTTTCCAACAAGTTCTCAAACCACTGTGTGAGCTAGCTAATCTTTTCAGTACAGTGAAGGGTTTTTACAAGGGAAATAAAGCTTGATGATTCTCAGAAAATATTTACTGGCGTTGTGGTACAGACTGAAATTATGATCTGAAGCGTGATGATTAAAGAAGTTTTTGTTTATGTGGAAAGGTGTCAGTTTGTGTAATTGCTGAAAAGTGGAAAGGAATTCATATAAATCCCAGGGCTTGATTTAGTTGTAGCAACAAATATTTTGTTCAGATTTATACTGTATTTTGCATTATAGTTTCTTTTTATAGGACTGGGCAAAGCCTCTTGATAAAGGTAGCCCCATTTTTATAGGTGTTTGTGAGATTTTTAGAGTACTTCAGGTGAATCTGGAAAGTTTACAGTTATGAAATAAATTACAGTAGGGATGAAATTTAGGTTAATATTCCAAATTATTATTTTTTTTTCTTTTTTTCATGTGACACTGAAGCAAGTTATTTCTCAGATGGAACTGTGAAAACTTTATATTACTTCCGCAACTTGTAGGTAGTAATTCAAAGTTTATGAAAATGTCGGTTCCAATTTAATTTTTACTTATGTTTGGCCGCTTAATGATGGAACATCTGTGAAACTCCTGTAACTTATATTTTTAAAAAATATTCCCTTGGTATGTTTGGCATTCTCTCAGTAAGCTAACGTTACTATCGATTTTATCTTAATTTATAATTCAGTGATTTTTGTGTTGTAATTGCGAGTATGTTACGTACACTTGCTTTACTGCAAAAGGGTTTATGTAATAATGTTTAGACTTCTCGCTGCTACATTTTATAAAAATTTAAGTTTAGTGCTTGCAAGAATGAAAGTGTTGATTTCGTATTTTCAGAAGTTAGTACTATGAATAATTTTAAATGTTTAGTGGTCTGCATTAGTGTGGCAGTAATGTCTATTGTACTAGATTTGTTGCCTTGTACATTGTCACAAATATTCTCTCTTTGGTTATGATGCAAGGACTTGATTATACTGTTTTGAATTTCTCAGAACTTAGCAATTAAACTTCAGCTATTTACAACACTTATTAGCATGTCGTGCTTATGTGCAGATGTATTCTGTATGATGTGTTCCTTATTTGGCCACTCTCTTTTAATTAAAATAAATTTAGAAAATTATATGATTGATATAAAAAGACATGTTTTTGAACCTTTGTGTTTTGAAGGAAAGAAGTACTGTACATTTGACATATTCCTCACGCAGGCCCAACACTATTGAAAGAAGAAGGAGGATGTTGTATGTCGTGCAGGGAAGAACTAGGCACTGGCATTGAGGTAAATTTTCCAACCAACCAACCTTCAAGGCATGTACAGAGCACCCAAGACAAAGACTCCTTATGTTTTCTTTTCTTTTTTCCCTTCTTAGTCTAGCTAATGACTACCACCACAATGAAGATTATAATGTACTGATGACTACCTCTCCAAGGAAAGTACAGCTGACCCCGCCTATCCGTGGTTCCAGATTCGCAGGCTCATCGATTCGTGGATTTCTCTATGGAACATATATACACATTATTTAGGGAAAATTTGCCTATTTTTCACTGAGAAATATTCACTAACTACTGTATTTTCATATAATTTTCATGACTCAATGCATTCTGTTCCATGTATGCATTCTGTTCATACAAGGAACAAACCTGGGTCTTAACATTAGGATAAATCTTCTGGCGCCAGCTGTTTGCAGTGGGGTTGTGGTACACATCCCCCGCGAATACCAGGGATTGACAGAAAATTTTGACTACACGTTGGAGTCCTACAAAAATGTCTTCAGCTATTAACAGATGAGTAGCCAACAGAAACAACCACTAAAAACCAAACATACAAAGGCAGAAGTGCCCAAGTGCTTGGCTTGAAAGCCCAAATCTCATAAAATCACATCAAACCAGTGGTACTAAAAAGCAAAGAAATCTAGGGAGTTAACAAATACAATGCAAACTATGTACAGGGAACAGTTATTTATCCTCAAACTCAAAAGAGGAAGACCTACCAAATAAGAACTTCATCTTGGAAACATTTTTCTTCAGCTACATGAAATTTGTGAAAAATATAGTAAACAATTATTTACTGAACGATACTTATAAAAACTTCACTGGAGAAACCTAAAAAAATGAAAGTATTTGGACAAAATTTTGAGAGGCAAGGCCTCATATTCATAAACTACAATATCTTTGCTAAAAATCCACAGCATATATTTACAATACAAAACTGAAACAACTGATAAGCAGAAATAGCACATCTGGAAGAGAACTGGAACTGACAGCAATGAAAACGAGAAGATAGTGAGTGTCAGAGGGACCACTGGAACTAAAAATTAGATGACGGATCTTGCCATCATGGGAGATCCTTCAAAGCATCCTGTGGGATTGAGTTAATATCAGTCAAGCACCAGGATCCTCTGAGATTGCAACCAGGACAGCATCCAATGTTGTATTCAATCATATGCAATCTTTAGAGGCAAACTTCATGTCTAGATATGCCATTATACATCTATATAAATAATTTGGTGGTTTGGTACATGTTGACAACTTCCTAATAGGTATCAGTGTTCTGCAAGTTTTATTTGTGAACATTCTGTGCAAGTTATATAAAATTTTTGAGGAATTAAAATATTCTTATTAATTAGAATGCATTACAATATGCCTGAAAACCGTTGGGTGCTCGACATCTTAAAAGGATTGGAATAGCCCTCACAGAACTATTTACTTTTAGTTTACTTCTTTATAACGTCCTATTTTAACTTAGGCAATAAAAACCTCACGGCTATTGGTGGCTGAAAATAATCTGCCATCATAAACACACACTAAGTATTCTTTGTAAATTAAGAAAACATCACAACATGATCTAAGGAATAAAAGGAAAATTTTATTCATACCTACAATAAAAAAAGAGGACTAGGCAAGGGTTTTAGGAAATTTGTTAACAAGAGATTGCTTCGTGAATAGCATTATGTCACTGACTGACTGTATATATACCAATGTCAATATCAAACATTTACTGAACAGGACAAAATTAACCTTAATTTCGGCTAAATTAAATAAAGCGTGAAAACTTCATTTCGGGTTTCAACGAAAAGCTAACGGAAAATCAAATCAATTGGCAAACATTTGCTGACACTTTAGAGTTCCACCGGGCTCGAGATTCATGTCAATGTTCGAAGGAAGAAGAAAATTGTAGAACAGTGAAGTAAGGAAAAAAATTTTCTGGCAGAGCGTTTCCAAGTCCTTAGCCCTTTCAAGACCATGGGCTGCTATTAAGAAAATGGATGTCGTTTATAAAAATGTTTACCTTAGTACTAAATATGCTTGAATAAGAAACATACAATAATAGCAATGATAATGTGCATAGATTCACGGTAAAAGGAAGAGAGGCCGTTAGCTCAAATGAGAAGACCCTTAAGTGAACAGCGAAAAACCGACAGGCCATTAAAGTCATTATGACAAAAATAGAATACTCAGTTTAGCAATGCAACATTCAAAACATGAATAGAATAGTTGCGACATGGTTAGAGCCACGTCACTGCAAGCATTATAAAACCACTATTATTCATGCATGCACATACCAAATAGTATATGATTATATAAAAAATAAACTATATATTTACAGGCAAGACTGTAACTGGGAACAAAACTATATTCAGAGAAATAAAGAGTGATTTTCGAGAGGGAAAATACCGTAGGAATTGAACCAGGGAGTTCAAACTGTCAGGCTAGTCCCAAGCCTGGATAAAAGAGTAGGGTTGAGCGTAAGGTCAACGCCCCTTCCTTGTGGATCTTGCAACCGAAATTAGCTAATCAGTGCACCTCACGTGATGCACTGTAGACATTACATAAAGGTATTTGCAGTGTCCCTTTGGCCCCTAGCTGCAACCTCTTTCATTCCTTTTACTGTACCTCCGTTTATATTCTCTTTCTCCCATCTGGCTATCCACCCTCTCCTAATAATTGTTCCATAGTGAAACTGCGAGGTTTTCCTCCTGCCACACCTTTCAAACCTTCTTACTGTCAAGTTCCGTTTCAGCGCTGAATGACCCCATAGGTCCCAGGAATTAGCCTAAATCCTATATTGTACTTATCGATACAGGAAGCGTAGCCTAGGCTCCTTAACAGATTTGACTGACTAACTAAGAATGATCTGGCATCACACCGCCAATGGCCAGTGATGACGTCTTGGCAGACGAGTGACTCATAAAATTATCTGGCGCCACCCTGCTGCCCTGCACTCGTTTGACGAAAGGAAAAGGCGTAGAAATTGAAGGTCGATTCTTCAATAGGAAAATAATTCTGCGAACGAGGAGTAAATATAACAAGCAGTACATATCTTAAGATGGTGTTTGTTAATTTGTAAGATACTAGCATAGCATGCGTACTGATGAGGACGCCGACAGATAAAATATCGATCTGAAAATGTTTGTTCAAGTATAACAATAATATCAGTAGTTTAACAGTACCTCCCCTTCAAAAACTCCCACGATAAATAATGCGTAAGCTCTCTCTCTCTCTACTTTCATCCCTTTACACTCACACACGCACGCACAAACTAGTATTAATTCAACAGTCGTCCAGCCAACACAGAAGGTGTGATTATCCATGCAATACGTGATTGGCTACATTTTAGGCCGACAACGGAAGCAAACTACGTTCATTTTGACGTACTTGACTCTTCATTTGGACTAAAGCGACTGTATCGGTTGAAAGTGTACCCAAAATGCTTCTTCAATGAACGCGCGGAAAAAGAAAATATATAAATAGAACTGCCTAACGGTTTATTCTTGTCGTCCGTCACTTTGCATACCTTTCAATAAACTATTATTATTTATAGAATATTCTCAAAGATAGCCTATTCTAGTCTAACTAAATGGTTCTTTATTAAATATCGTTTGGTTCTAAGAGGAAACCGAATTACTTGCCCCTGCAACTGAACCACTGAGTAACCTCAAACGAGTGGCCATGGGCTACAACAATGCCTGAGATGAGAACTACCAAAGAAGTGATTACGGGAAGGTTGCCATTTCATAATCAACATCCGGTCAACTCTCAGATAATTCATAATTCATGGACTATAAACTTTAAACACTTACGGTCTGTTTTCTGAGACTTTTCCTGGCATTTTCATAGTACCATAAAATAAAATGATTATCATTACTATTATTCAGAACTTGCAAATAGCCCCGTCAAATAAGTCCTACAAAACGAGAAAATGATAAACAAAACAAAGGCTGAAGAACAAGTTGGTTCCAGTTTTTCGTTCTAATAAAATCAGATATTTCAACCCCCAACAACATCATAGTTTTGGGGATCTGAACCTGAAAAATGTAACTCACGTGTCACAGTAACTGAATGCATATGTACCTTTCACACACCAATAACTCTCGCCCATGCTTAATTCAGCCTATGACTGTGTGGGACGTGTTTTTTTTCTCTCTCTCGTCTAAAACATTTTGAACTGGGCCATATCTTTTCAGCTACCCTACACTTCAAATCACTTGATTATTTTCATGGCCCCTAATCATGCAATTCATTTTTACGAACCTCAGACGTGCAACAGACCTTTGGCCTCTGGAGCGAGCGGTAATGAGACGCAAAGAGATCTGAGTAGCTGACGGAGTGAGAAAGTTTAGTACTAGCTTTTGGGTTTAATACTAGATCCTCTCGTTAACTGTTCCACATATGATAGACCCCTATCTAGTGTTTATGCTCTTTTTGTGACAGCCTATCAAATACTTAACGCCGTCATTATCAACATCATAATCAATAAATTAGATATTTATAATTAATACCTTTAAAAGGAAGCTAAAAATATTAATCTCAATCTATGTCATATATGTTTTTCCATCTAAATAAAGGCCGTGATTCAATGAGATTGTTTATGCCTTAACTTACGAAAAAATAGTAATAAGAGGCAGTCCATAAAAATGTAATGAAACACGAAGCCATCTTACCTTAAACCTAACCTTCCTCTGTTCAGAGCGAAAAAAATAAATTAATCTGATCTTTATCAGCAAATACGCAGGACTTAATCTGACCTTTATAAGAACAGACGCAGGACCCAACAGCACTGTCGGCCACTTCCATATGTTGAGCTAGTTATCAACTCAGTTGCATGCTTTACCTATGCTGATATTTCCATTAACTTCTATCAATGATTCTTGGCTTATAGTCTGTACATAAAGCTCCAACTTGACTCGTCTCAGGCTCAGCTGGTAGGATCGAATCCAAAAGTCCACACTATGACACTTTTTCCCTTGTCACACTTGTACAAGGACACTTGCAATCTTAAGGCCTTATTATCTAGACTACCCACCATCACTTACGTTCGCTTCATATAAAAAAATAAGTCAATGATTTCCTCTTATCTTCATTTTTGCCTCCTTAAACTCTCCTCTTTTTTAGCATTCCCTACAAAGGTCTTGCTACCTTGCTGATCGGCATATTTTCTGACTCGATCTGTGTGAGTCCGTTACTTTTATTTTTCTATCAGTGATATGAACATTCTAGCACCAGCGACATACTTTGTTTGGAGCTATAACGTCACCACAACTGCTATTTTCTAATCATTCAGGGTCTGTACAGATCACCCGCTCCGAAGAGTTTAGTCATAGTGATAATAAGTTTATAAGGAAAAATGATTCGTGCAGTTTTATCCGACTGCCTATGTGTATACACTGGCATCCGTTGTATAGACACTTCATCATACACGTTTTTATGTTAGGTCTTCTTTACAGAGTTCAACGTCATACCAGTTCTCTTCACTCTCCTAGCTTGAGCAGTCTCTCCCTACATTCTTATCTGGTTACATTCCTCATGTAAGCCTTTTTCATAAACTGGGCCTAGTAAGTGGTCTGCGTCCTGCTACTCCCTTATCCATCATCAACCACTTTGCTAACGAATTTCTCCTCTGCCCTTCCCATCACAGTCTGAAAGTATATTTCCGAGATCTCAATCTGTTATTCACCTTATGAATACATCTACGCTCCTTCCTCAGTTCTGATAAGGTCTTCCTAGCACATTATAGCATTTAGTCTCATCATTTTGTAGTCGCTCCTTTTCAGAACCTTGCTGTACTTTGTCAGTGACCATATTATCATCTGCAGACAGGGGCAGAGGTCTTAAACATGATTCGTAATTTTTCCTGTAGACCAATAAGATATTATTTGCTACAGCAGTACTACCCTCTCACTTCTGCCTTCACAGCGACGTATGTCACCGAGGTAAGGGGAAACTCCTTTGACTTAGTACTAGCCTCTAGGTACTTGAGAGAGCGAGAGTGAGAGAGACAGCAAGTATAAATTGAAATGCCCCCTTTAAGGACTGCATTTAATCATACCGTAGGCCGATTCCTGCATTTTTTTTAATAACGTTCGCTATATTTATATACCTTTATAATTATATACATACAGAATGAATGTGGAGAACTATACAACAAATGGCAGTGAAAATCATTCCTCCCCAAAGCACTGGGTCATAAGGAGACATGAGACCCCCCGGATTGAGAGTGTATATCAAAGTGAACTGTGATGCTTCAAATCACACAGTTGATATGAAGTGAGTTAACGGGAAAAAATGACAAAAGAAATACAAACATCGTCACCTAGCGTGATTATTTTAATATGGGATATGCTTACCTTTGTTAAGCGGAAATTAAATCCAGCGTGCTGCTTAGCGTCCATAACTGATGATTGATATTGCTCGCGAGAATTAAAAAATGAAGAAGGGAGGATAGATCCCTGCAGCTAAAATCAACTCTTTGTAGTTAATCTTACGCATTTCCAACGTATACAGTTACTGACACTGACAAATATAGCTGTGATGCTGGACTTTGACATTATATATATACACATACATGCATACATACATACATATACATACATACATATATATATATATATATATAATACATATTATATATATATATATATATATATATATATATATATATATATATATAATATATATATATATATATATATATATATATATATATATATATATATATATATATATATATATATATATATATATATATATATATATATATATTGTAGCGCCTTCACGAGACAACACAAACCTACATGAATGCAGTAGTTTTTGTAGAAAAAGTGGCTAATGAAGAAGTCAGAAGTGCTTGATATGAAAACTGATGGAAACGAACCTAATGCTCTTGTTGCGTTGCAAGCAATCATAATCCCTCTGAAGTGAAAGACACTGGCATCATTTTAGTGGGAAAAAGTAGTTCTTGAAAATAATCAGCCGTTTTAACACATTTCAAAATACGAGAAACAGGTTTAGCTTGTGAACATTTGCAAAGCAATTTCCTTTAAGGATTCTTTGAAGAGTCACTTCCCTGTTTCTTGTGTATGTTGTATATACATGCATGAAATGTAAAAAAAAAAAAAGCCAAAGGAAAACTGTAACCTCGGCAAAGTATAATAAAATATCTGCATATGCTTAAATTCATGTTAATTCTTCGCAACTCTGTGCTGATTTGGGGTAACGAATATTTTGCATTTTTGTCAAGGAAATTACTGTGGCATTAGTTCACTATTATATCCGCACGTGCAGAACTCAAATAGCAAGCAAAAATATAAATTAAACAATTGAAAAATAAAAAAAAATGTGGTGCAATCAGCGCCAAGTGACCTCATACTCAAGCCTGTCCCAAGCCCGGAAGAAAGCGGACGGATCCTCGTCTAGTATATATAGAAAAAGAAAAGTAAAAAATGCGCCAAAGTTTCTTCAGTGCAATCGAGTTTTCTGTACAGTGTATAAACACGGCTACCGAAAATAGATTTATCTTTCGGTGGTCTCCGTATGAGCCGCGGCCCATGAATCTTTAACAACGGCACGATGGTGGCCTGTCCTATATAGTTGCCAGATGTACGATCCTGGCTAACTTTAACCTTAAATAAAATAAAAACCACTGGGGTTAGAGGGCTGCAATTTGGTATGTTTGATGTTTGGAGGGTGGATGATCAACATACCAATTTGCAGCCCTCTAGCCTCAGTAGTTTTTATTTTATTTAAGGTTGAAGTTGGCAACGGGCCGTAGTTCAAGTTTCATGGGCCACGGCTCATACAGCATTATACCGAGACCACTGAAAGGTAGACTTATTTTCGGTGGCCTTGATTATACGCTGTACAGAAAACTCGATTGGGCCAAGGAAACCATTATACGGTATAGCGCTTTCGAGCGAAACAAACGAAGAAATGGCAAAAAAAAAAAAAAAAAAAAAAAAATCAAAACACTTTCACAACCCAAGTTGGTGTCGGAATCTGTGATCTATTTTCTCATGTAGTTCGTTTTTCTTTGAAGGCGTGAGTGAGGAAAATGTCGCCAAGAAGCCTCGCATTAGTAGCGAAAGAGAAGAGAAGAAGAGATCAAAGGATTGATTTCATTTCTATTTTTTTTTTTTTTTCGAACGTTTTTCTGTCGTCCTAAGAGAGAGAGAGAAAGAGATTTACCTTTTACTCCTTAACTTGCAGGATACTAAAAAGGAAAGTTATTTGTTCCAACGCACATTAATCTCTCTGTCTCTCTCTCTATCTCTCATGAATCTTTATGTATTCAGGTCCATTACACTATACTTTATGTACATGTAAAATAATGAAAATCGCAGTTTCTCTCTCTCTCTCTCTCTCTGTGTCACTCTCTCTCTCTCTCTCTCTCTCTCTCTCTCATGAATCTTTATGTATTGAAGTCTACTAAACTATACTTTATGTACATGTAAAATAATGAAAAATGCTTCAATCTCTCTCTCTCTCTCTCTTCTCTCTCTCTCTCTCTCTCTCATGAATCTCTCTTGTATGTATTCTGTATTCAAGTCTACTACACTCTCACATGAATCTTTCATGCATTATGTATTCAAGTCTACTACTAATAAAGTAATAAAAATACCTGATTTAAATCCTCTTTTATATCCTCCTTCCTGTGAGGTCATAAATCCTAATTTTCAAGAAGACAGAGAAGATTCATTGTTCCATAAACAGGTTAAATTAAATTTTCTAAAGACACTTTGATGGGCAAAGCTACTCAAAACAAGCTTAAATTACAAGAAAAATTATGGTTCTTCCCATCTCTTAAAAAAAAAAGTCGATAATAAAGAAGTTAATCATCAGGATGGACTGGGAAACACAGAAGAACGCCATGAGAGAGTGGATGATGACAGGTTGGTGAGGAGTTTAAAATCAGAAATATTATGAGGAAGAAGTTGACCTACAGAATTCAGGATACTTAGCGTGACACAAGGGCACTGGAAATGAATGGAAGAATAGGAATTGGAACTGAATATACAATTTAGTGCAAGATATAGGTGAATGGCACTTGGACCTAGTGAGTGTCATGTGTGTGTGTGTGTGTGAAAATTGAGTGTGTGTTTTAGGGGTTCGTAACCTGATGAAAGATATATATTTATATATATGCTATGGAATATATATATATATATATATATATATATATATATATATATATATATATATATATATATATATATATATATATATATATAATATAAATTTCTGACTCTCATCAAGATCGAACCCAGGTCTTTCAACTGAAAGGCAAGGCCTATTGGGCAGCGCCCTTGCTTTTCAATTGAAAGACCTGGGTTCTGATCCTGGTGTGAGTCTGAGATTTATTTTTGTTCCACACGTGATTGTGTGTTGATTATTTATTATATATATATATATATATATATATATATATATATATATATATATATATATATATATATATATATATATATATAGAGAGAGAGAGAGAGAGAGAGAGAGAGAGAGAGAGAGAGAAAATGGTCTACCGTAAATTATTCTATGTAAAATGAAATTATTTGCGTATCGTCTATTACGAATAGCACATATTTCAAAAGGAACACATACTGTGATCAAACATAGTTAAGAACAAATTAGAGAGAGAGAGAGAGAGAGAGAGAGAGAGAGAGAGAGAGAGAGAGAAGAGAGAGTTGACAACTGCTAATATTAATAGCAAGCTACGGGAATATTTAGCTTCAGTAACGAGTGAGACTATTCTCTTGAGTCTAGACCATGAATGAGACTACCCGACCGCGTCGTACATACTCGTACTACAGCTCGCCCCCGCCAACCGCCTTTTGAAGAATCTCCGCCGGCGACCAAGAATCATCATCATCATCATCATCATCGGTCGCGCGATCGCCATTCCTCGCATTTCCATAATTGCTGTGACGTTACAATTTCCGTGTGACGGCGCCGCTGTTTATTTGCGCCAACATCATAACGAGGTGATTATTGTTTCTCCAGCAGCTTTGCAACCAGCGACGGAGGCGGCTCGTTTCATTTGCGGGAATTACGGAGAGTCAGCCTAGTACTGGATGCCATGGCGTTAGTCTAAGCCCCGAAATAAAAAAACATTTTAGGAATACTTCAGGCTGCATTGAATGTAGAATTTAGGCCAGAGGCCAAGCACTGGGATCTATGAGGTCATTCAGCGCTGAAATGGAAATTGAAAGGTGTAACAGGAGGAAAACCTCGCAGTTGCACTACGAATCAATTGTTAGGAGAGGGTGGGAAGTAAGATGGAAGGAAGAGAATATGAAAGGAGGCAGAGTAAAAGGAATGAAAGGGGTTGCAGCTAGGGGCCGAAGGGACACTGCAAAGAGCCCTAAGTAATGCCTACAGCAAACCGCACGAGGTGCACTGACAGCACTACTCCCCTAAGAGATCCAAGTTACAGAAAGTCTGGCTAAATTTCCGCGTGATTATTCATTTGATACTTGAAAATGCCGTTTGATGATCATAAAATTCATTTATATTTTGAGAAAATTTGAACTGATTCTGACAAAATCATTTCATATAGGTCAATTTCTTCAAATTGACCGCGAGAAATATTTGAATTCGGTTTTGGGTTTCGACGCTAATCCAAAGCCACTTCCGCAGAGATGTCACCGAAGTTTCGAACGCACGCTAAAAAAGTCTCCTGGATTTCAAAGATTGATTTACCTTATCATCACTGATAAGCTACAACAATCCAATTCTCCTCTCTCTCTCTCTCTCTCTCTCTCTCTCTCTCTCTCTCACTATATATATATATATATATATATATATATATATATATATATATATATATATATATATATATATATATATATATATATAAATATATATATATAGATATATATTTTATTGTGATATATATATATAT
Organism: Macrobrachium rosenbergii; assembly: GCF_040412425.1. Taxonomy (NCBI): domain Eukaryota; kingdom Metazoa; phylum Arthropoda; class Malacostraca; order Decapoda; family Palaemonidae; genus Macrobrachium; species Macrobrachium rosenbergii. The sequence continues at coordinate 50,892,181 of NC_089754.1, forward strand.
ATACATGAAGACTATTTCCCTATATGCATCTCTTTCTCTCTCCCTCCCTCCCTCTCGACACCTCGCGACCACCATCTTTTTTTTTTTTTTTTTTTACCCAGCTCCGCCCTCGCCCCCCTTCTGATGTCACGCCAACACGTCGCTTCTGTTGGGCGTCAACGTCAGGTCATTCTTTTGCGACAGAGGTGACGGGCGGGTCCCTGGGGATTCACGGCCCCCACCCCCACACACAACCGTCTGAGGTTAATTTCTTATTTGGTTCTTTAAGACGTCTATATATATATATATATATATATATATATATATATATATATATATATATATATATATATATATATATATATATATATATATATTTTTTTTTTTTTTTTTTTTTTTTTTTTGCAAAGATGCTGTGAACTGAATTTCACAATTTCTCTAAATTTCAGGATATTAATAATCTGAAATATAAATGAGTCAGATGTTTGCAGTGGGAAATTCGTTATGCTTTCTGAAGCAGATGGAAATAGGAAGCAGTTCTTTGAAGCCATATTCCTGCTGAACAAATCTATAGCGGGAATATTTAAGTAATCTAAAATGATAGAATAGGATGTATAGAATTTAGGCCAAAGGCCAAGCACTGGGACCTATGAGGTCATTCGGCGCTGAAACGGAAATTGACAGTAAAAGGTTTGAAAGGTGTAACAGGAAGAAAACATCGCAGTTGCACCGTGAATCAACTGTTAGGAGAGGGTGGAAAGTAAGATGGAGGAAAGAGAATATGAAGGGAGGTGCAGTAAAAGGAACGAAAGGGATTGCAGCTAGGGACTATGGACGGCCCGCTGCAAAGAACCCTGAGCAATGCCTACAGTGCACCGCGTGAGGTGTACTGTCGGCACCAACCGCCTACGGGTTAAGACAGGAATGAAAATGTTCTACAATTTACTGAAACGTTTTTCTGGGACAGAAAGAGAATATGAAAGACGCGCAAAGAATGACATACGGTAAAAATCTTATTTACTGAAAAATAAAATAAAAATTCCGAGGTTCGATAAATTTTTATAGCAAATAAATAACTCAGATATTCCTGGTGGTGCTGTATTTAATTCTGTCGTGATCCCGGAAGACAATATTCTTCCTGGATGTACAGATGTATATATATATATATATATATATATATATATATATATATATATATATATATATATATATATATATATATAGTCACACTTTTGAGTACGCTTGTCACTGCAAAGCCTTGGATCAAAATGCAAGAATATGAAGTTATTCTCGTTGTTTCAGAACGAAGTCACGTTGGTCATGTCGGCAACGTGACTTCATTCTGTTACTCTAGATGCGAGTTCGATTCCTGTTATCGGACATCAGAATTACTTCATATTTTGGCATTTGGATCTAAGGCTTTGTAGCGACAAGCGTGGCTAATACAATGACATACGTATCTGGTTATATGCGACCAGCAGATTCGATATATATACATATATATATATATATATATATATATATATATATATATATATATATATATATATATATATATATATATATATATATATATATATATATACGCCCTGTGCATTTACGTGTGCTGGGGTCCACACACAATACGTGCCATTCCAATTGCATCCCGAACCAATGATCGAACTGTGTTTATCCTTCCAGGCACAGAGTCGAATCGAGAGAAGATCCGACTTCATCAATGGCAGCTGGAGACTGAGAAGGCGGTCGGAAGAATCAACACTCATTTGTTTCGGGGTTGATCCGAGGGCTTAGGCGACTGTCAAGCCGCGGCCTGGAGGGGGCTTGCAATAACCGCCCGCGTCCCAGCGGGGTATTCCCGCCGAGGGCACGTGATTCTGGTTCGAGGTCGCAGGGAAAGAATGGTCCGACCCCGTCCGAATATTCTTTTTTTTTTTTTTTTTACTTCTAGAATGTGGAATTTTCTTCCACTTCCTCTGTGTTTCCCGAATCACTGGATCTAATGGCCACTTTTCTCACGGCCAAATGTAATCTTGAATTGATGAGTCACGCTCGTCTCGGCAGCTTCGACTTACGAAAATATTAAATGGGCGAATGTTAAAAATGAGAGGCAACTTGCGAGAGAGAGAGAGAGAGAGAGAGAGAGAGAGAGAGAGAGAGAGAGAGAGCTAACACCCTTAAGATTTGACTGAATCCAGCACCGCGCACCACTCGCCTAAGACTGCCTGATTGGCGTAACACCCTCTAAGAAGGATTTTTGTTTTTAAACTGTGATTTATGTTAATGTCTGCGCTACGAAGGCGGAATTATTGCTGGGGCTCCTAATGTTCCCTCCTTCTCTCCTCCTTTCACGCGTGTGTCAGTCGCGATGTCTCTGGCAAGGAATGTTTTATAGATGATTTACGAATTTTTGAGGTCCGTCGCCTCAATGGCGGTCTTTCCTTTGATCCTAAATTTGGCATTAGTATGTAGCCCACAGAGATGCTTAAGTATCATTCTTGCTTATTTGTCAAACGACCTCATGTTATGACGATGTAGCTTATTTTTTTTCTAATATTAAACAGTTTAAACTACGCTGTCTTTAATCAACATGCAATGCTACAAGACAAAAATATAAGGAACAGAAATGACGATATGACGATACGCCCTTTAATGTAATAAATTAGAAAATGAATCTTGCTTATTTATCAAAGATCTTGTGCTGCGACGATGTAGTTTTTAGTTTTCTGTAAAAGAAAACTGTTGAGATGGCTATTTGTCTGTCCGTCAGCACTTTTCTGTCCGCCCCTCAGATCTTAAAAACTACTGAGGCTAGAGGGCTGCAAATTGTCATGTTGATCATCCACCCTCCAGTCATGAAACATACAAAATTGCAGTCCTCTAGCCTCAGTAGTTTTTATTTTGTTCAAGGTTAAAGTTAGCCATAATCGTGCGTCTGGCAAAGCTACCCTGGCTGAAAGCTTCGTGGGCCGCGGCTCATACAGAAAACTCGATTGCGCCGAAGAAACTTCGGCTAATTTTTTACTTTTGTATATTAAATAGTTTAAACTACGCAGTCACTCATAAGCAAGTACTGCTACACGTTTAATTAAAAAACATCAGGAACAGATATGACGATACGCCCTCTAACAATATATCGATTGTTCACGTTTTGTCTAATCTGCTCGGAGGGACGACGATTTTCCATATTTCAGCGGGTCTGTACAAGTAATTCTATTTAAAGGGGCTATTGGACTTCATTTTTTTTCATCCTTTCATTTTATAAATACATCAAAGACAAAGACACCTATGAAACCATTTGCATTGATTGAGTTTCACAGATTTATATTTAGTGGTGATATAATCTTTACTATAGTTTTAGCCAATTTTTTAAAATGGTAGACAATAAAACTTGCGCGATAAACATCCGGAAACAGTCATCATCCATCTCTTATTCTACAGTGAGATGTAATCGATGTAGGCCTATACACGGAGGCCTTTCATCCCGGGGCATTCGTTGATTTCTTGTGTCAACAAAGAATACGTAATTGGCAGCGAAGTCACCCAAAATCCAATTACGGTCCTTCCATTTCAGGTCCCTCCCATCGGAGAGGGTTCTACTCTCCGGACATTGCTGTATTTCCCGCCCCTGGGTCGTTGCTGTGCGTCGAGTTTCTCTGATCGTTGTGATTTGTGTCTGTTGATATGCGCCATGATGAGCAAGTAAGCACAGTTTTCTCCATCGTCTCCCAGATGACGTCATCATCATGGTTTTCCCTTTATGAGGTCGAACAAAAAGTGGGTTCCACCCAATCACTGCCCTGTGCACTTTCTGCCAGGATTCCGATTTGGTTTAAATTTGCATCTATGCCCTTCCTTACTGATTTTCTGGGAAGATCTACTCGTGTTCGCCCTGCTATTTCCATACCTGCTACTTTCCTGACTATCTACTCATCTTTCCCTTCTCACCACGTGTCCAAACCATCTCACTCTTTGAGATCTCGGTTTATTTTCCAACTGCAGACGCCACATCTCTTGCCAACTTCCATATTTGCAATAAGAAACACTTTCCCATTAACGTATGGGCGTGGTAAGTCTTTCTAGCTTTTGAAGATGTGTCTACTATGAAGAAACGTTTCGATTTGAATATTTTTCCCGGCTTTGGTCTTCAAATACTGACTTGGTTCTTTAACTGTTAGATAAAAACTTGCCTTTCATTGAATTCCTCATTTCAGATCTTCGTATGGCACCGTCGTTTGATTACCTCATTGTGCACTGATTATCAGATTTTTCATAATTCTGATTGTTAGTTGCATCCAGATCATTCTTCAAGACTACATAATCCACCAAATATTAGACAAGCTTTTAACCCTAGTCTTGCTTCTTTTATTGTGAGGTCCAGTCCACATATTTTTCTAGAAGTTTTGTCCCAGCTGTTACCCGGTTATGAAATGATCCCCTGGCCGCGTGGCTGAATCTTTGGAACTTCAGGAGTTCAAGCTGGGTGCAAATGGATATCTGTGGAACTGATTAACAGCGCATTTTATAGTTTATTGTTTTGTTACCTTTTATACATTTCTTTTACAGATTTTCTTCTTTTTTTCGTACTTTCTTTACTGTAACCCCTGAGCTTGTAGCATTCTGCTTTGCCATCTAGTGTTGCATTTTAATAATAATAATAATAATAATAATAATAATAATAATAATAATAATAATAATAATAATAATAACAAAGTATCTTTAAAATTCTAGAAAGGGTTAAGTAACTGTCATGGAGTTACGAGTGGTTTAAGCATTTTTATCCAGAAACATTGGAGCTCTCCACTACATAATGAAAACCGTCCCCCTCTCTCCCTAAAAATACCAAAAAAATTAACCCCTGAAAATTATGAAATAATAGAAGGCGCCATACACAATTAACAGAATAATGAAATGGCAACATTATTTACAAGAGAGACCGACTGAGTAAAAATCCATGAAGTATGAACGTTACTTACAAAGTGGTTATTTACAAAAAAACACTTGCAGGTGTCGAAGAGCGTATTAGAATACAGAAACTCTATGAATGGGAACTCGATAATAAGATACAAATACTGTAATTTACAATAAAAACAATAAATTAGAAATGTCTACAAGCAAAGAAAAACAAAAATGAGAAAATCGAGTATATAACAAATCACACATTAGAAATGTTTACAAGTAAAACCCATCTAAAACAACTGAGTAGATATATCGACAAACGGCAACCCGCTCCCCCCATACATAGCATCATGGGTTCCATTAAAATTCTACTCGTTTTTGGTGTATGCCCACCCCGCCCCCCACAACTAAATCTAACTAAATTCTGTCTATCTGTAACTTTACACAACCTCTCGTGGCCATAACAGGCAAACAAACATACGCTACAAACAGAAACCAACATTAACAGTCATATGCTAAACGCTTTGCAGAGGAATATAAATGACTCTCCAAAGTGTGGAGATCTAAAATTGACTCTACACCATTCAAGAATCAACGCACCACTTCACAAAACAGCGACTGCAAAAATGTTTTGGAAACCTGCCATATCAAAAAGGTATATATAGTACCTTAAGAGGACCAATTTTTCAGGATAAATCAATCACCGCGAATGTAACAGGACGCTGGAGGAACGAGAGCCCACTCCCTATTTGTGATTAACTACTGAAAAGGAGGTATGTATCATTCTGAAAAACATTCTAGATAGGATCAGATGTCTCGGAATGGAGAGGATAGCGAGAGAAGTCCCGTACTCTAGATCCGGGAAAAATGGAGATCTTTAAATCCTAAGTCGAGTGTAATCTTTTTTTATTTCGAAACATCAAGTTATAATCGAACAGCAATCGACATGAGATCAAATCACTCGATTCGAAACCGTTTGTTGTCGAGCATTCGATCGTTTGGTCAAAATATTTCATATGGAATGATTTGGCAATCTTAAGAATAAACAGTAAGACAAATGATACTTTTTTTCAAGTACATAAATTACTCTTAATCATTTTTCAAAAAGGGGACCACATTCATTAAAGACCTCAAAAGACAAACAACATCCATAGGATACGTCCTCATTTGAAATATATATAAAAAAACAGCAAGGTGCTTCACGAGATACGTTAAAATACGAAACACAAAACACTATTCAGTGTAAAGGTAGTTATCATCAACATCATTACTATTGATAATGATGAATGCCTTAAAGTATAAAAAGTTAAGAAACAAAAGAAATGAGTGTTACAAATTACACCTAATGAACAAAAATTACACTTATTATTATTCTACTATCTGCTGAAACTAATAAGTATGATAAGGTGCGCTTGATTTGATCCTCATGAAAGCGGGATTAAACCCAAGACAGTGGATGGCCTTAGAACCGCCCAAGGTTTAAAGCACGTGAACCAAAATATTTCGTTTGACGATTTACTAATTTGTTCTTATAACTTTAGGAATCCATGTCCCAAGCAGGTGGACAACTTTTAGCTTTCTTAGTAAAAACAAACTCTGTATTAAACAGCGGCGTCATTTCAGATTTTTGATGGGGGGCGGGGGGCCGAAGGCGGTTTGGCGAGGGAAGCGAGCCTAATCACCTGGAGTTTTTTTTATTTTGAGCTATTCTATATGCTTTTTGAAGCACATAAAATAGATAGATAGATATAACTTAATGTGATGACACATTTGAATTTCGGTAGAAATAATGGAAAACCAGCTGCTATTACTTCTTCGGGCTTGGTGGGGTGAGGGGGGCTAGCTGGGGCTGGGGGAGGGGGGGCAACTTGAGTCTTGGGGCGGCAGTTGCACCCTCAGCCTCCCCTAAATGACGCCCCTGGTATTAAATCTGCTCCATTCTCCTAAGTTGCGGCAAAAGCGCCAACGCAAGTGTGCTGGGTAAATGAAATCAAGGTCTAGACCTTGAATGAAATGGTAATATAAAAACGCGAATCTCGAGCGCCGAACTAAAAAAAATCGCCCATTTATGTGCAAAAAACTCAAAAGTTTCATTGCCATCGGAATGCCCGCTGGTAACAGCCGAGATCGCACAGTGCCTTACCGAAACACACTTGCCTTCTTTTCCGGTTATAACATTTCCTGGTGGTAGGTTACTAACTAAACAAAGCTTGAATAACTTATTCAGGCATCATCACAAACTTTCTTTATCTTCAGACAACCATCCATGGGGTTGCTGTTTTTTTAATCTGCATCAGTTATAATCACAAACAATCATCCCTGTAAATGTTTCAACATTGAAGCGTTGGACCCCAGGGATTCCCAATTGGTCTCTCTTAGCAACACAACTGCCATGCAAGTCTAGACTTCGTCAGTTTTCGATTTCCTCGATAAGGCGTGGGTAAAATAGTGGGCTGGGCGCTACGCTGCACCCCTGAAGGTCTACACAATTCCAGTCATTTCCTGAAAAAAAAAAATATATATATAAAACGACTAATCAGCAATGTTTATTTGTTATAATTTTTTCACATTCTATCTAACATAAATTGAAGGAAATATGTGAACACCACTGAGGTTCTAGTACCAAAGGTCACAGCACATTTGTTGCTAAAATTATTAAGAGGTATTGGTTTACTCGTTAATAACAACACAAAATTAAAATTCATAAGTTTGGAAATAACAGAAGCAGCAGCTTGTACCCTATACAAAATGACATACTCTAATCTACTTCGGAAAACACACTAGCCTCCACTTCTAAGTTATTTTGTACTGAAAATTAATAAAAAATTATGTTTATCCCAGAAGGAATACTGCAGCCTAGACAAAACAAAACAAAAATTTTTTTGAAATGATAAAATTATATTTAATTAAAAAAGTTTAATCTTATATTGCATGGATGTATTTATTGCCCCACAAATCACAATTATACACAATGATCATGATAACTAGCCATTGGAATGTAACTGTCAACATACAAAACATGTAATAAAAAAACCACTTCCCTAAAATATTGCATGATCTCACTTGAACAATGGATCTGGTTATTGAGTCATTTGAAATAATTGCATTGCCACACAATCATAGTAGGGTGACATTTTCAACAGTTAGTGAAAACTGAAAAGTGTGTAGCTGACAAAGCCTGTAATAAAATAATTGCAATACAATTATTGTGCTTGTGAAGCACATTTAATTTTATGAGTTTATTTTCCAGTAAACTTTTTTTTGTAGTTTTCCTTCTTCCATGTAGGTAACACTCAAAACCCTAAGTTAGGTTAAGTTTGGGAAGGTGAAGTTGTGATGTACCCTGTGTGGGTGTCCAGGCCAAGTATCCTGGTTTAGGTTAGGTAAAGTTTAGGCTACGCCCCAAAATTCACAGTTGTGACATCTTCCGTCAGTATCATGTCTAAGTTAGTTTTACGTTACCTTCGATCATGTGAAGACAGTAGTTTTCCATAATTCCATATATCGAGTAGGTCTACAGACAAGTTCCTCGGGGATTAAACGTAAAAACGTAAACAAAAACGGTGATTTTCTCAAATGATCTCGGTCATGTACTGCATTATCGATACCCTTTTCTATATTATTTATTAAAAAAATTTATTAATAAGCGATATCTACGTGCGGAGCTCGGTAAAACTCAATACTACCACCATAACTACCAGTTTATGTACAGTATGGGCGCCGTGTTTAGTACTAGCCCCTTGGGGATGAATGTAAAACCAAAGTAAAGGCAGTAATCATCATAAACATAAAGACCTTCACATAAACAAAAACATAAAGACATTCACATACACAAAAACATAAAGAAAAAGCAAGTAAACATCCCGGTCGGTGACTGGTGGGAACAAGGCCGCGAATATATTCTTCAGTTTTACGCGGAACTCTTCTGCTGAATTACCCATTTTCCTATCATAAAAAAAAGTGTCTCACATAGCAAAAAAGCCGATTATCAAAACCATCTCGCCACCAACATTAATTTTGCATTAGGTGTTTGATGTACTGAAGGTTCTGTGGTATAAAGGCACTTAACCTCTCGATTTGCCTTCTGTCTCTATGAATGAACTGTGGAAGCTAGAAGAAGACTTTTGTGGTTTGTTTACATTGTGCTTAACTTTAAAGTGAAGTTTTAATGAACCATTGTGTTCAGTAACGTCAAGAAGATTTTTGCAGTTGTGATTTGTGAAATTGTGGATCCTGGTGAAACGGATGCACCCATACATCGAATATCACGTGGAATTTTACGAAGTACTGAAATTACTGGCTTGAGTGGTGAGTTGAACGGAAACCATAGCCTTGTTGGAATATTTTACATTTTGCCTGTAACTACGGAACTATGAACATTAGGCTCTTTGCCACAGTGACAGTTTATGATACAGTGCCAATGTAACAGGCGAAACATTTTGTTTTATTCAAGATTAGGCCCAAGGTAAAGTGGTTACACTTGCCCGAAGCGGGTTTAGGTTGCCAAAACATTCGGTCTAGCCTCATGAAAAAGCGATTGTTCGAGTATCTCAAGAATTCATTAAATGAAAACTTCGTTCTTCGAGAGTGCTTTACAAAGTAACTACTAGGGTTGTTTAATTATACTTAATCTGCGTTAATTCAACTTTTATTGATGTAGCAATGGCGGAAACGTGACGCATATCAGTGCAACTTTAGTTTTATCTCGAATTTTGGCTTCGTTGGGTTTCAGATAGTAGGAAAATGATAAAAAAAAGATCTGCTGTGATGTAAAATAAAAATGCCCTGCAAGGCTGCATACGACACAGTTGCGCGTGCGTTATCGCTACTCTGGCTGGTGACATTTCTATAAAAAAATAAAGTATGCTCCTGGCTAGTGCTTGTGTAATATTCACTGTAATATTCACTTGTTTATGTGTTTGACATTTTGTTATTTCTTATTTTTATGCCTGGCATTTTATTCAGATGAATAATCTATTTCATTTTTGTAGATTGCATCTTGAGTAAAGGCGTAACCTCCCCACATTCTTTTCAGTTTTTTTTTATACATGCAGATCTTATATATAATAAATAGATAATGGTACCAGTGAAAATAATTTCTTGTGGTCATTTGGTTAGGAGGGAAAGTTTTTTTATTGAAGAAAATTTAGTCAACGGTAATATAGCGCATGCGGAAGTTGGACCTACGTACGCTTCCTATATACTATGTATATTTGCCTCACCTTAATGTATTCTTGTCATATTGCCTCGAGATTCAAAATCGATAGTCAGAGTTCGTTTATAAGATAATGGCGCAATATGTATTGTAAAAGTGTGGTCACATTAGGTAAATTATCTAGCGAGGCGTCCGTAAAAGTAGTTATATTGCCCCCATTAATGCTAAAAGACGAAATTATTTCAACAAAATTCCACGCTCGTAACATATTTCTTTTTTTAAGGGTGCCATTATACGTATTTGCTAAAATTACAGGAATTTCTGTCTCAGTTTTTGGGTAGTTGGCTTCTGCTGAATTAATTTTGAACCTATTCTGTTCCTGGCTGCTGGGTCATTACTGGTGCCACATTTATTAGTGGTGACCTTGCTCATTGTCACGGGATATGAACCTGGAAATTACAAGATGTGTCGGTCATTATTGAGCATTAGTTCTTGGCTCCAAAGCGCTCACTCCGTAAACACAGTTGCGGGCACACTACACTATTTGCTTGAGGTACAGAGTTTTTTTTTTTTTTTTAACTTGATAGTTTTACCTTATACCCTTTCTCTTTCATACTGTTTATTAAATTTGTAAAAGCTCAATTCCCCTTTTTTTTTTTTTTACAATTTTAAACGTCTTAACTCTACTTTATTTAATAGTACATCAAACTGTTTATTTTAATCCTTGACCATTACCCTTTCTACAACAAGAAACTCCAGAGTTAGAGGTGTTTCAAATATTATCAAATATTGTCAATATGAACTTCTTTACTTTTAACCCACTCCCTTTCACTTTTCTTTTTTAACTGAGTCAGTGCCATGCAGTTGTACAAAGCGTTAAATCATGCACCTTGTAGTTAGTCGTTTGTTGTCGGTTGCAGCTGAGGTCAAGTTCATGAGACTTAACAACCTCATTCAGTTAGCTGATGTAAGTCGGAAGGGGCAGCTGATTCATGAGCCACCTTCTTGAAGGTTAGACCTATGGGTAGACCATGGTTAGATCCCGTAACATTGATGTATTACCGAGGTTAGACCCATGGGTAGGCCAAGGTTAGACCCCGTAATATTGACGTATTACCGATGTTAGACCCATGGGTAGACCAACGGTAGACCCCGTAATATTGACGTATGACCGAGGTTAGACCCATGGGTAGATCCCGTAATATTGGCGTATTACCGAGGTTAGACCCATGGGTAGACCATGGTTAGACCCCATAATAGTGACGTCAACCAGCGTTGTTTGTAGGCTACGCCTACCAGCGGGACTACGTTTATCATCGAAACCGTAGGCCAGTTGACAACGAGACCAAAAAACTGGGATTATGGGATATGTTGAAAATCAGTTGAAATCTGACCAGTTATGTGAACTGCTGTCATCGTTTCGTTGGAAGTTGCGCGGAAGTAAACTCGAGTAATTGGCGTAAATATGTTAAACGATTCACCCATACGTAATAAATTATATATCATAACACTACGAGGTTGAGCGGAGGCTTAATTTATAATACGTGGTAGCGGACATACAAACGGACGACTGTGTCCCAGGAAGGAGTAGGCTACATAGGCTACGTATTGTTTTAGTACGATTCCGATACTGTAGGCGCATATTATAGCAGTAGGGGTTTTGGTACATTTTCTTTAAGACTATCCCGCATTAAATTTTGGTACAATTCCCTTTCAATTTTTTATTTTTATTTAGATGAAGCCTTCAGTACTTCCATACACAGTTTTAAAAGATTTTTATTCCTCAGAACGATCTCACGTCGCTTAAACAAATTACATTTGACAGTAGCAGCATGATCTTGGGTAGCCTCGTGATTTAGATACCGCAGCGTTAACCAGGTCCAATTCTTTTCATAAAGTCATGATTTGATTGTCTGCATCTCATTTATGGAAGAAATTCCAATGACTAATTTTATAACGTAAGTATTGAAGGGTACAAAAAATGATTTCCCTTGCTCAGTTCATCCCAGTAGAGGCCAGCATGAGTTTGGATCAGCGCTTTTGTAACGGTTTCCCAGTGATGAGAATATTCTTTGTTGACGGGGAAACCTTGATGACTTTTTATTTTTTTAATCCTCATCATTTTCACTTACCTTTCAACAATTTTTATAGGATTTTATGTTTTCCTCACCTGATTTCCTAAAGAAAAATGCACATTATACTACAGTGTCTGTTTTCGGGACTAGTAGGTCACAATAGAAGACATTTGTTCCTTATGGAGGTTAATAGTTTGATTTTTCACAAGGAGGGACAAAATGATATTAGTGTTTTCTTATTTCTAGCATCGTTGATGTATAGTGAACTCCTGCATTAGTCTCGTCCTGTCTCTGAATTGTATTGCAGAGTATATTGCAATTCCGTCTTTAATTTCTGGTTTCCATTTGATATTGTTTGTCAGTCAGTAAGATTTTGCCATATTTCTTCCTTAAATACTTTCGTATACAACTTCTTTTTGTCATTTCATCGAGATCTTTAAGTATTTAAAAGGTCTTGGATATTAAAATCAAAGTCGTTTAGGTAACTTGTAATGGAAGATTTTCTTTACCAGTGAGTTAGCATTTTTTTTATTTTATGATGATTTTGATGGCGTTTTGAAGGCCAGAAATACGTTCCAAGAAGTACGACAATAAATTGTATGCAGACCGTAAATATGGTTTAATTGCCATATGGAATACAATTATAAATCGATTCAAAAATTCTACCATCACTGTTATCATAAAACAGTTATATGCGAGGAAGATGGCTATAAAGAATAAGCTCTTGGTATAAACTTTGTAATACTTTTATAAAAATAAGACGAGGTTTCGAGAAAATAATTAAAAAATGTTCTGTAAACTTCTCTGCGGATTTTTAATCACGTCAAAGCATGCAAGTATTGCCACACTTGAATGACGTGTATGATTCCTAGATAACACGTTTCCATGCATTTATATATTTTAATGTCGCCGCAAGGATCGTTTTACTGCTTACTGCTGTATTAATTATTCACACATATATATATTTATAATATATATATAATATATCCATATATATATATATATATATATATATATATATATATATATATATATATATATATATATATATATATATATATATATATATATATATATATATTATGTGTGTGTAACAGGAGGAAAACCTCGCAGTTGCACTATGAATAAATTGTTTTAGAGGGTGGAAAGTAAGATGGAAGAAAGAGAATATGAGAGGAAGTACAGTAAAAGGATCTCGAAAGTTGTATAAACTTTATTCAAGACGTACTACGATAAATAGAGCGTACAATGTTTGTTGTGATCTTAAATTTTTCCATCGAGACATGGTTTTCCTCCAGAATTATTTTACAGAAAACTCTGATTTCTTATTTGTATTTTACAAAATTCTGAAAAATTTCTTAAATGTGAAATTTTGTCTCTGACCGGTGTACAGTCCTGCTAATAAATATGTAAAGTACATTAAATTACCTAATCTTGGTCATAGTAGCCAAACGGTCCGAAAAAGGTTACGAGAAATACTTAAGTATAGCTTTCCTCAAATTAGGTTCCAGTTTTTTTTTTTGCTAACCCTTTCGCTATTAGATCACTATTCTGCCCAAAAATGTTAAACTGCATTATCTTCAAAATTTTCAATATACCACCCACCTATGGGTCTCGTGGAACACACAACATACACAAGTTACTGAATGATTCTTCAATGCTTTCCACGAGTATTTAGGGAGTCCCATTTGCAGTATTTGCAAAATCAGTAACAAGGCAGGGGAAAATTGCAATATCTACCACTTTTCTCAGTTTTGTATTTTTGCAGAAACTGCAGTCTTCCATTTTAGGGCAGTATTGAAGGAGACACCTACTCTTCCTGTGGACCTTAATTCTTGTGACGTTTGTTTACTTGTTCAAGTGTGGATCCAGTTCTCGCTGGCTCAGACACAATTTTGGAACACACAGGTCTTTCTGTCAGAGCTAGGTTTCTTCTTTCAGAACCACCCCTTTCAGCCATAAGGAAACACAGTTTGGCACAAGACCATCGATTCACTGACCTGGATTTTAAAAAGTACCGTCTTTTTGTTCAAATAGACTGGACCTTCTAATTTCGGAGTCACTTGTTATTGAGAGGATGAAACCGGAACTGGACAACAACTACTCTGGTATTCAACTAGCTGTCGTGTGATTTCATAGTAGGTACGCAATTAGGTCGTTAGACATTTCACTTTGTGTATGGTGGTTTGTTTACATTTTACCTTATTTTTATGTTTGGTTTTTTTATTTTCATATTTTTGTGATTCATTTTCAGTTTGTACTTGCTATTCTTTTTATGTTTAGTTAGCTTTTTACCTAAGGTTTTAGTAAGACAATTCATTTTACTGTAATTTGAGCGATTTGTACCCTTGTCAGTTTTTCAGCCTGGTGGTGACAGCTTGCGAAATATTATATATATATGTGTGTGTATGTATATGTGTTTATAAATATAAGTATACATGCACATACAAATAAACCTCGAAACTCCTAAATGCCATATGTAAGAGAGATTGGAGCACGTAGTACCAATAAATCAATATGCTTCAGTAGTTATTGATGTAGGTCTAATGTAACTATGATAAAAAACAGCGAAATTTCTCCATGCCCTTAGTAATTGGATTGTGCAGAGTAACTGCAAAGTAACTGAGTGGAAAGAAAATCAGGTAAATTTTATGGCAGAGGGATCGTGAGAGTTTGTATCATTTACAAGCTAGTTGTGTGGCTACCTGATACTGTTTATTTTCATTCACTTATTCACTTCTTATGAGGAGCAATGTTTATGCAGCCTTTGCTTACCAGGCCTAGGTACCTTAGGGTTACCGCACCACCGCTGACCTCATTTCTTTACTTTTTTTTCCACACCGGAATTCGATGGTATTTTGTAGAATTTAGCTTCATGGGTCAATGGTATATATACTTTGTTAATATGGATTTTCGTTCATTTGGAGCGGTAATAACCCTTTGTTTTTTTTTTTTAACTTCAACTTTGTCTCTTCACTGGCTACCAGGGCCTTAAATATATCTTTCTTATAATGTGAAATATTTATGCTGTTCAACATTTATCTTAGTTTAACCAGACCACTGAGCTGCTGAGCTCTCCTAGGGCTGGAGAAGGATTACATTTATTTTTACGTGGCTAAGAACCACTGTTACCTAGCAACGGGAACAGCTTATTGTGGAATCCGAACCACTTTATAGAGAAATGAATTTTTATCACCAGAAACAAATTCCTTTGTTCTTCACTGGACCTACAGGAGATTGAACTCGCGACCAACAGTTATAGCTGAGAAATGAATTTCTCATCCCAGCGAGGAACTGTACTTCAACATTTGTCGACTTGGTGCAAACCTTTACATTTCTGCCCATTCAATGACAGAGAGAGAGAGAGAGAGAGAGAGAGAGAGAGAGAGAGAGAGAGAGAGAGAGAGAGAATAAATAGCCCCATGCTTTGTATAACACTTTTCGCGCTGAAGTAAAAGACGATTTTTATAATGCAATTCCCTCTCAGTTTCATTTTATCACATGTTGAAAAGTCAGCTCGTTGGATATTCTTCTCCTGGTTTTTGTTCATCATGATCTCAACCTGAACACAAACGCTCCAGGATTTTCATCTCAGTGTTCCCCCTTCGTCCGCATGTGCCTGGGGTCGTGCAATTTCATAATCAACTTGTTTTGCGCGAGGAAGGCGGCGGCGGGGGGATTTATTCTGCAACTTCCGTCGCAGAATTCCCGAGAGTGAGTTCTGCTTTTTATACGAGAGGTCATCAGCGTTCCTGCAGCATATTTTCCTGTCTCTCTCACTTCTTGCGCGGTATGTTAGTGATACGTGAAGGGTATGCAAAGGAACAAGAGGAGGAAGGCGATCAGCAGAAGGAGGAAATGAAGGAAAATGATGGCGTTGCGTAATGAGATGAAATGTGCCCAGAAAGCAAAGGTAATCTTTTAGGATAAGAGGGGGAAAGGAAGTTAGGAGATTTATTTAAACAGGTGGTCTTATTGATCAGGTGATCTTGCACTGTGCTCTGACTTACAGCTAAAGCCCAAAGGACAAAGGTTAGGTGCTTCCTAAGGCCTTTAAGTTGTTTTGATAACACCCCATCCTGATTCCTGTCTTCCTGAACTACTCATCCAACTTTTTTTGTCTCTAGGTATTTAAATTTTTTATTTCCAAACTTAAGCTGTTAGGATGACGAAGAACCTGATGGGGTGTACTAACTTTTTTTTTTTTTTGCAGATAGGGGTTAATTTCTTCTTCTAACTCAGTGCATAATGTTCGTTTCTAAAATCGTTTTTCAGTTAAACAATGATCAGGGAATATTGTAATGTTGCATAGATTTACGTAATAAGAGTGATGCTTGCAATAACTCCAGACCCGTTTTTATCCTTCCAGTCATAAACCCCATAATCCCGTGGGTGGGTGGGGGGTTGGTTACTGCCATCAGTGCACCTCATGCGGTGCACTGTACGCATTACTGAAGGTTCTTTTCAGCATCCCTTCGGCCCCTAGCTGCAACCCCTTTTATTCCTTTTAATGTACCTCCGTTCATATTCCCTTTCTTCCACCTTACCTTCCACCCTCCCGTAACAGTTGTTTCATAGTGCAACTGCGAGATTTTCCTCCTATTACTCCTTTCAGACCTTTTTACTGTCAATTTTCGTTTCAGCACTGAATGACCTCGTAGTTCCCAGCGCTTGGTCTTCGGTCCGAGTTCTATATTCTGTTCTATAAACCCCTAAAGTTAAAGAAGCACCTTTGCCCTAGACAATTGCCGGACGTTGTAAAGTACAGCAACCCCAGAGTACCTGACGGTTGTTTATCTTAACAAGCTAATATTGGGGTGGCTGATGTTAACAAGCTCATTCTGATACTGGCGGTGCATCTGTTTGTTGTCGGGAAGTCCCTTCGCCGCGTTCAGTAGGGGTGGCTGATGTTACACAAGTTCATTCCGAGATAGCCAATCTTTACATGGGTACTCTGGGGTTGCGGATCTTACAACGTCCCCAATTGCCTCCTGAGAGCCAGCGTGCTTGGAGAGAAAACAAGTTACTGTGGTTTCCTTTCCTGTCTGGCTAGTTACACCTCGGATATATAATATGAAAATGACATGAAACCATTCTTGTTCAGATTTTCATTAAGACTGCTTTGGATCTGGCAGACCAAAATGTTTTTCATAGGTTGTACAACTTAGATGTTGGAGGCTATGCATTTCGTCTCCGTAGTTTAAAAAAAAAAAAAAAAAAAAACTTTGCTGGCCGGCAGCAAAGAGGTGTTATTATTGGTAGTTGGAGGAAGTCTAGAAGCTTTTTTCGAGCTACGTTAACCTTAGTTCATTATTTTTTTTTCTTCACTTTTTCACGGCGTCAAAAGTCAGAAAATACCCAGAATTTGCGTTCATGTGGTAAGGACAGTTTGTTTGCTGATCAGTCTCATATCATATTGGCATTCTGTATTATGGAAGCTTGCCGTGCAAAATATCGTTCTTTTAATTATGTTTGCGAATGTTTG